>NC_057797.1:44740818-45040818 GCF_018294505.1 Triticum aestivum
CTCCTCCTCCACCTCCTCCTCCTCCACCACCTCCTCCTCCTCCTCCTCCTCCCTAGAGTGTACCTCACTAGAGGAGGGTACCTCACTAGAGGAGGGCCTCGAAGACAACACCCCTAAGTCGGTGAGGGTGCGCTCTTTCTGGCCGCGACCCTCTGTAGTGGCTCTCCCCCCAGCACCTCGTCCTCTAGAGGCTCTCCCCCGCCCCCTCCTCCTCTAGGGGCACCTCTCCCTCGACCTCCCTGTGAGGAGTCATCGTCAAGTAGCCGAGGGGGAGGATTACGTGCTCGACCACTCCGACTAGGCAGGCCAACGACCTTCCGTAGGAAACCCACGCCGTCGGCCTTCCCCTTGCCCATGTTCCACGAACCTGCATTGAAAAGAGAAAAAGCAATTAGTAAATTAATGAAATGAAGGAAAAGGCATGATAATAAACACATTAATAAAAATGCATAAAAAGGCATATTCCTAAACTATAGAAAAAAAATACTTGAAATGTACATATGCTAGAACCCATATGAATCATCACTGTTGTAACCTCTTTCTCGGTCCGTCTCATCATCACTATCAATCATATCATCTTCGTTTTCCGACGAAGGTGGAGGCTCTTCCTCGTCGTCAGCGTCTTCGTTTAACTTTTCTAGCATAAGTATGTCATTTTCATTGACAATGGTCTCACCATCATTCCGTGCATCGTCGACGTTTGGGTCCACATCATCATCACCCAATGGTCTAGCGTCATCGTTTCTAACCACATCATCATCATCATCATCAGGTTGCTCTTGATAGAACACTCCCTCGTATGTCATGGGGTTAATGTTGTAGTAATCGTCTTCATTCGGGTCTGGTAGCTTACCATGTGGCGACACCTTGAACACAACTTCCCAACCCTTTAGATACACTTTCTAGCATGGGTAAGGCAGATAATATACTTGTGTAGCTTGGGTAGCCGCAATGAAGAGATCGGCTCCGGCATAGACGTTTGATGGTTTAACTTCGACCAAACCAATGGAAGGCGTATGTTTTACCCCCTCACGCGGATCGAACCATCGACATTTGAACACAGGCAGACTTAGGGTCTCACGCCCCTGGTGGAATTTAACCTCGTATATATTTTGTACCCTTCCGTAGTAGTCTACTGAATTTTGACCGGGGGTGTACACTCCAGTATTTATAGTTTTGGGATCGGGGCGGCTGTTTTGGTGCTCCTCTGTATGGAAGCGATACCCATTCACATCATACTTTTTACATGTCATGACGGCAGGGTCAAAACCCATGGAAACCCATCTCAATTCATCATCCATAGATATGTTCGGATCTTTTCCCTACAAGTATAATGGAAATTGTTGCGTGCATTAGTTTGGTTAACTAATAAATGTTGAAGTAGGTATTTAATAGGGGAGTGTGGAAAATTACTTTCTCCGTGAACCAAGCAACAAAAATTTTACGTCCAGGGTTTCCATGACGGAGAAGAGTAAGTGCCTCCGCCTCAGTAGGAGGATTCACTCCCGTCCATTCCTCTTGAACGAAATCACTAAAAAAAGATAAGCGGTGTTAGACCGGGACTAAGTGAACATGAAACATGATGATGTGGAAGACATAAAGGAATGGTGTAGTGGTATTACCTCATCCACACTTCCTCAACTTCCTTGATGTTGTGCAAGATATAGAACATGAGGTCCTCCCACTCTTGTTGTGGCATGTTATAAGATTTCGAGGCCCCAGCCCTCCCACCTTGCGCGTTGAATAGATCGAGCCTGGGTTGATACTTGGGCTCTTCTATATTGTATCGAGGCACCTTGTTATGCAGATGGGGAACGTGGTCTGGATAGTATGATGTCCTGAGGTTTGACACCTCCTCTAGGATAACTGCCTCAGCTATGGAAGCTTCAATCTTAGCTTTGGTTCCACATTTCCGTCGGAGATGCTTGTTCTGCCTCTCAGGGCCGTACTGCCAGCGATTTTGCACAGGGCCCCCCAACAATACCTCGTTCGCGAGGTGCAGAATGAGATGTGTCATCGGAGTAAAGAAGCTTGGCGGAAAGATCTTCTCTAGCTTGACTATCAACTCCGGTGCCTTCTTATGCAATTTTTCAATCACCTCTTTACTTACTTCTTTAGCACAGAGCGTGCGGAAGAAATGGCTAAGCTCGGCAAGCACTCGCCAGACATGCTCGAGGACATAGCCTCGAACCATCACCGGCATTATCCGCTCAATCCATACATGGTAGTCATGACTCTTCAGGCCGGTCACTTTGCCCATTGAAAGATTGACTCCCTTACTTATATTCGATGCATAACCATCGGTGAACTTCAAAATTTATTTCAGCCAGATAAGTACTTCTTTTTTTCCTAGCGGTTTAAGGAAAAAGTCAGCATCTGGCTTGAACCAGTTTTTTCGACCGCCTGTGGGAGGCTTCATGTTCAGGCGTGGTCTATCCCAAATTCTCTGTTGATTGGCTCTAGCTTTTACGTTATCCTTCGTCTTATCAGGAATGTTGAGGATCATGTGGAAAAGGGACTCTCCCACATTCTTTTCGGTGTGCATCACATCAATATTGTAAGGAAGTTTGAGGTCCTTGAAATAGGGAAGCTACGAGAAGGGGGTAATGTGAGTCCAGTTGTGCATCTCACCATATCCCTTGAAGCCTTTGGATTTGGCTTTGCCTTTGCCTTTGACTTTAGGCTTGAGAGCTTTTAGCTGAGCAAGAACATCTGCCCCCGAAAATGTTGGAATCTCGGTTACTTCATGAACAACCCGGCCTTTCGTGAAGTTCTTCTTGTCTTCCCTGTCTGGATGGTCGGGGGGGAGGAACTGTCGATGCAGGTCAAAGGCTACATACTTGCCACCCTTACTCAGCCAAATCATTCGCAGAGCCTGCATGCACACTGGGCATGGCATCTTACCACTTGTACACCATGCATAGAATAGAGCATAGCCGGGAAAGTCATGCATGCAATAGTGCAACCAAACTTTCATCAAGAAATTTCTCTGCATATCCCGGTCGTATGTCAACCTCGAAAAGTACCAAGAATGGTGCAAAGCATCCACAAGCGGCTGCATAAACACACCCAATTGCTTCCCCGGGTAGTCAGACCCCGGAATGATGAGCGACAAGAACATGGTCTTCCATTGCATTAGGGCACCGAGAGGAAGATTGAGCGGAATTACAAACACAGGCCAGCAGCTGTATGGATTGGACTGTTGGGGAACGTTGCAGAAAACAAAAATTTTCCTACGGTTTCACCAAGATCCATCTATGAGTTCATCTAGCAACGAGTATTCAGATTGCATCTACATACCTTTGTAGATCGCGAGCGGAAGCGTTCAAAGAACGGGGATGAGGGAGTCGTACTCGACGTGATCCAAATCACCGGAGATCCTAGCGCCGAACGGACGGCACCTCCGAGTTCAACACACGTACGGTCAGCGTGATGTCTCCTCCTTCGTGATCCAGCAAGGGGGAAGGAGAGGTTGAGGAATATGGCTCCAGCAGCAGCACGACGGCGTGGTGGTGGTGAGCAGCAGTACTCCGACAGGGCTTCGCCAAGCTCGTGACGGAGGAGGAGAGGTGTTGGGGAGGGGAGGGGCTGCGCCTTGGATGTGTCCAGCAGCCCTCCCCTCGCCCCTCTATTTATAGGGGAAGGGAGAAGGGGGGCCGGCCCCTCTAGATGAGATCTAGAGGGGGGCGGCGGCCAAGGGGAGGGGGCTTGCCCCCCAAGCAAGGGGGCGCCCCCCCTCAGGGTTTCCCCCAACCCTAGGCACATGGGCCCTAGGGGGAGTGGTGCCCCCAGCCCACTTTGGGCTGGATCCCTTCCTCATACAGACCATAAGGCCCTCCGGCAGAGGTGGCCCCTACCGGTGGACCCCTGGAACCCCTCCGGTGGCCCCGGTACAATACCGATATGCCCCCGAACCTTTCCGGTGACCGTATGACAACTTCCCATATATAAATCTTTACCTCCGGACTATTCCGGAACTCCTCGTGACGTCCAGGATCTCATTTGGGACTCCGAACAACATTCGGTAATCACATATAAGTCTTCCTAATAACCCTAGCGTCACCGAACCTTAAGTGTGTAGACCCTATGGGTTCGGGAGACACGCAGACATGACCGAGACAACTCTCCAGTCAATAACCAATGGCGGGATCTGGATACCCATGTTGGCTCCCACATGCTCCTCGATGATCTCATCGGATGAACCACGATGTCGAGGATTCAATCAACCCTATATACAATTCCCTTTGTCAATCGGCATGTTACTTGCCCGAGATTCGATCGTCGGTATCCCAATACCTCGTTCAATCTCGTTACCGGCAAGTCACTTTACTCATACCGTAACGCATGATCCCGTGATCAAACACTTTGATCACATTGAGCTCATTATGATGATGCATTACCGAGTGGGCCCAGTAATACCTCTCCGTCATACGAAGTGACAAATCCCAGTCTCGATCCGTGTCAACCCAACAGACACTCTCGGAGATACCCGTAGTATACCTTTATAGTCACCCAGTTACGTTGTGACATTTGGTACACCCAAAGCACTCCTACGGTATCCGGGAGTTACACGATCTCATGGTCTAAGGAAAAGATACTTGACATTGGAAAAGCTCTAGCAAACGAATTATACGATCTTGTGCTATGCTTAGGATTGGGTCTTGTCCATCACATCATTCTCCTAATGATGTGATCTCATTATCAATGACATCCAATGTCGTCAGGAAACCATGTCTATCAGTTGATCAACGAGCTATTCAACTAGAGGCTTACTAGGGACATGTTGGTGTCTATGTATTCACACATGTATTACGATTTCCGGATAACACAATTATAGCATGAATAAAAGACAATTATCATGAACAAGGAAATATAATAATAATCCTTTTATTATTGTCTCTAGGGCATATTTCCAACAGTCTCCCACTTGCACTAGAGTCAATAATCTAGTTACATTGTGATGAATCGAACACCCATAGAGTTCTGGTGTTGATCATGTTTTGCTCTAGGGAGAGGTTTAGTCAACGGATCTGTGACATTCAGATCCGTATGCACTTTGCAAATTTCTATGTCTCCATCTTGAACATTTTCACGAATGGAGTTGAAGCGACGCTTGATGTGCCTGGTCTTCTTGTGAAACCTGGGCTCCTTGGCAAGTGCAATAGCTCCAGTGTTGTCACAGAAGAGTTTGATCGGCCCCGACGCATTGGGTATGACTCCTAGGTCGGTGATGAACTCCTTCACCCAAATTGCTTCATGCACTGCCTCAGAGGCTGCCATGTACTCCGCTTCACATGTAGATCCCGCCACAACGCTCTGCTTGCAGCTGCACCAGCTTACTGCTCCACCATTCAACATATACACGTATCCGGTTTGTGACTTAGAGTCATCCAGATCTGTGTCAAAGCTAGCGTCGACGTAACCCTTTACGACGAGCTCTTCGTCACCTCCATAAACGAGAAGCATGTCCTTAGTCCTTTTCAGGTACTTTAGGATATTCTTGACCGCTGTCCAGTGTTCCTTGCCGGGATTACTTTGGTACCTTCCTACCAAACTTACGGCAAGGTTTACATCAGGTCTGGTACACAGCATGGCATACATAATAGATCCTATGGCCGAGTCATAGGGGATGACACTCATCTCTTCTATATCTTCTGCCGTGGTCGGGCATTGAGCTGAGCTCAATTTCTCACCTTGCAACACAGGCAAGAACCCCTTCTTGGACTGATCCATATTGAACTTCTTCAATATCTTTTCAAGGTATGTGCTTTGTGAAAGACCTATGAGGCGTCTTGATCTATCTCTATAGATCTTGATGCCTAATATATAAGCAGCTTCTCCAAGGTCCTTCATTGAAAAACTCTTATTCAAGTAGGCCTTAATGATGTCCAAAAGTTCTATATCATTTCCCATCAAAAGTATGTCATCTACATATAATATGAGAAATGCTACAGAGCTCCCACTCTCTTTCTTGTAAACGCAGGCTTCTCCATAAGTCTGCATAAACCCAAACGCCTTGATCATCTCATCAAAGCGAATGTTCCAACTCCGAGATGCTTGCACCAGCCTATAAATGGATCGCTGGAGCTTGCATACATGGATCCTATCTCGGATTGCATGGCCTCTAGCCATTTGTTGGAATCTGGGCCCGCCATCGCTTCTTCATAGTTCGAAGGTTCACCGTTGTCTAACAACATGATTTCCAGGACAGGGTTGCTGTACCACTCTGGTGCGAAATGTGTCCTTGTGGACCTACGAAGTTCAGTAGTAACTTGATCTGAAGTTTCATGATCATCATCATTAACCTCCTCTCTAACCGGTGGAGGCACCACAGAAACATTTTCTTGAGCTGCGCTACTCTCCGGTTCAAGAGGTAATATTTCATCAAGTTCCACTTTCCTCCCACTTACTTCTTTCGAGAGAAACTCTTTCTCCAGAAAGGATCCGTTCTTGGCAACAAAGATCTTGCCTTCGGATCTTAGGTAGAAGCTATACCCAATGGTTTCCTTAGGGTATCCTATGAAGACGCATTTTTCCGACTTGGGTTCGAGCTTTTCAGGTTGAAGTTTCTTGACATAAGCATCGCATCCCCAAACTTTTAGAAACGGTCGCTTAGGTTTCTTCCCAAACCATAATTCATACGGTGTCGTCTCAACGGATTTAGACGGTGCCCTATTTAAAGTGAATGTAGCTATCTCTAGAGCGTATCCCCAAAATGATAGCGGTAAATCAGTAAGAGACATCATAGATCGCACCATATCCAATAGAGTGCGATTACGACGTTCGGACACACTGTTACGTTGAGGTGTTCCAGGCGGCGTGAGTTGTGAAATGATTCCACATTTCCTTAAGTGTGTGCCAAATTTGTGACTTAAATATTCTCCTCCACGATCTGATCGTAAGAACTTTATTTTTCGGTCACGTTGATTCTCTACCTCATTCTGAAATTCCTTGAACTTTTCAAAGGTCTCAGACTTGTGTTTCATCGAGTAGACATACCCATATCTACTCAAGTCATCCGTGAGAGTGAGAACATAACGATATCCTCCGCGAGCCTCAACACTCATTGGACTGCACACATCAGTATGTATGATTTCCAATAAGTTGGTTGCTCACTCCATTGTTCCGGAGAACGGAGTCTTGGTCATTTTGCCCATGAGGCATGGTTCGCATGTGTCAAATGATTCATAATCAAGAGACTCTAAAAGTCCATCAGCATGGAGCTTCTTCATGCGCTTGACGCCAATGTGACCAAGGCGGCAGTGCCACAAGTATGTGGGACTATCGTTATCAACTTTACATCTTTTGGTATTCACACTATGAATATGTGTATCATCATGTACGAGATTCATTAAGAATAAACCATTAACCATCGGAGCATGACCATAAAACATATCACTCATATAAATAGAACAACCATTATTCTCTGATTTAAATGAGCAGCCATCTCGTATTAAACGAGATCCAGATACAATGTTCATGCTCAAACTTGGCACCAAATAACAATTATTGAGGTTTAAAACTAATCCTGTAGGTAAATGTAGAGGTAGCGTGCCGACGGCGATCACATCGACCTTGGAACCATTCCCGATGCGCATCGTCACCTTGTCCTTCGCTAGTCTCCGCTTATTCCGCAGCTCCTGTTTTGAGTTACAAATATGAGCAACGGCACCGGTATCAAATACCCAGGAGCTACTACGAGCACTGGTAAGGTACACATCAATTACATGTATATCACATATACCTTTAGTGTTGCCGACCTCCTTGTCCGCTAAGTATTTGGGGCAGTTCCGCTTCCAGTGACCCTTCCCTTTGCAATAAAAGCACTCAGTGTCAGGCTTGGGTCCATTCTTTGACTTCTTCCTGGCAACTTGCTTACCGGGCGCGGCAACATCCTTCCCGTCCTTCTTGAAGTTCTTCTTACCCTTGCCTTTCTTGAACTTTGTGGTTTTATTGACCATCAACACTTGATGTTCCTTTTTGATTTCTACCTCCGCTGATTTCAGCATAGCAAATACCTCAGGAATGGTCTTTTCCACCCCCTGCATATTGTAGTTCATCACAAAGCTCTTGTAGCTAGGTGGGAGCGACTGAAGGATTCTGTCAATGACCGCCTTGTCTAGGAGGTTAATCTCCAGCTGAGTCAAGCGGTTGTGCAACCCAAACATCTTGAGTATGTGTTCACTGACAGAACTATTTTCCTCCATCTTACAACTGTAGAACTTGTCGGAGACTTCATATCTCTCGACCCGGGCATGAGCTTGGAAAACCATTTTCAGCTCTTCGAACATCTCATATGCTCCATGTTGCTCAAAATGCTTTTGGAGCCCCGGTTCTAAGCTGTAAAGCATGATGCACTGAACGAGGGAGTAATCATCAGCACGCTGCTGCCAAGCGTTCATAACGTCTTGGTTCTCTAGGACGGGTGCATCACCTAGCGGTGCTTCTAGGACATATTGTTTCCTGGCAGCTATGAGGATGATCCTCAGGTTCCGGACCTAGTCCGTATAGTTGCTGCCATCGTCTTTCAGCTTGGTTTTCTCTAGGAACGCGTTGAAGTTGAGGTTGACATTAGCATTGGCCATTTGATCTACAAGACATTTATGCAAAGATTTTAGACTAAGTTCATGATAATTAACTTCATCTAATCAAATTATTTAATGAACTCCCACTCAGGTTAGACATCCCTCTAGTCATCTAAGTGAAACATGATCCGACTCGACTAGGCCATGTCCGATCATCACGTGAGACGGACTAGTCATCATCGGTGAACATCTCCATGTTGATCGTATCTTCCATACGACTCATGTTCGACCTTTCGGTCTCTTGTGTTCTGAGGCCATGTCTGTACATGCTACGCTCGTCAAGTCAACCTAAGTGTTTGCATGTGTAAATCTGTCTTACACCCGTTGTATGTGAACGTTGGAATCTATCACACCCGATCATCACGTGGTGCTTCGAAACAACGAACTATCGCAACGGCGCACAGTTAGGGGGAACACTTTCTTGAAATTGTTATGAGGGATCATCTTATTTACTACCGTCGTTCTAAGTAAACAAGATGCAAAAACATGATAAACATCACATGCAATCAAATAATAATAGTGACATGATATTGCCAACATCATATAGCTCCTTTGATCTCCATCTTGGGGCTCCATGATCATCTTGTCACCGGCATGATACCATGATCTCCATCATCATGATCTCCATCATCGTGTCTCCATGAAGTTGCTCGCCAACTATTACTTCTACCACTATGGCTAACACGTTTAGCAATAAAGTAAAGTAATTTACATGGCGTTTCCAATGACACGCCGGTCATACAAAAAATAATGACAACTCCTATGGCTCCTGCCGGTTGTCATACTCATCGACATGCAAGTCGTGATTCCTATTACATGAACATGATCTCATACATCACATATATATCATTCACCATTCATCACAACTTTGGCCATATCATATCACAAAGCACTTGCTGCAAAAACAAGTTAGACGTCCTCTAATTGTTGTTGCAAGTTTTACGTGGCTGCAATAGGGTTCTAGCAAGAAAGTTTTCTTACCTACGTAAAAGCCACAACGTGATTTGTCAACTTCTATTTACCCTTCATAAGGACCCTTTTCGTCGAATCCGCTCCAACTAAAGTGGGAGAGACAGACACCCGCCAGCCACCTTATGCAACTAGTGCATGTCAGTTGGTGGAACCGGTCTCACGTAAGGGTACGTGTAAGGTTGGTCTGGGCCGCTTCATCCCACAATACCGCTGAAGCAAAATAAGACTAGTAGCGGCAAGAAAGTTGACAACAACTACGCCCACAACAATTGTGTTCTACTCGTGCAAAGAGAACTACGCATAGACCTAGCTCATGATGCCACTGTTGGGGAACGTTGCAGAAAACAAAATTTTTCCTACGGTTTCACCAAGATCCATCTATGAGTTCATCTAACAACGAGTATTCAGATTGCATCTACATACCTTTGTAGATCGCGAGTGGAAGCGTTCAAAGAACAGGGATGAGGGAGTCGTACTCGACGTGATCCAAATCACCGGAGATCCTAGCGCCGAACGGACGGCACCTCCGCGTTCAACACACATACGGTCAGCGTGACGTCTCCTCCTTCTTGATCCAGCAAGGGGGAAGGAGAGGCTGAGGAAGATGGCTCCAGCAGCAGCACGACGGCGTGGTGGTGGTGGAGCAGCAGTACTCCGACAGGGCTTCGCCAAGCTCGTGACGGAGGAGGAGAGGTGTTGGGGAGGGGAGGGGCTGCGCCTTGGATGTGTCCAGCAGCCCTCCCCTCACCCCTCTATTTATAGGGGAAGGGAGAAGGGTGGCCGCCCCTCTAGATGAGATCTAGAGGGGGGTGGGCGGCGGCCAAGGGGACGGGGCTTGCCCCCCAAGCAAGGGGGGTGCCCCCCCTCAGGGTTTCCCCCAACCCTAGGCGCATGGGCCCTAGGGGGGAGTGGCGCCCCAGCCCACTTTGGGCTGGATCCCTTCCTCATACAGCCCATAAGGCCCTCCGGGAGAGGTGGCCCCTCCCGGTGGACCCCCGGAACCCCTCTGGTGGCCCCAATACAATACCGATATGCCCCCGAACTTTTTTGGTGACTGTATGACAACTTCCCATATATAAATCTTTACCTCTGGACTATTTTGGAACTCCTTGTGACGTCCGGGATCTCATTCGAGACTCCGAACAACATTCGGTAATCACATATAAGTCTTCCTAATAACCCTAGCGTCATCGAACCTTAAGTGTGTAGACCCTACGGGTTCGGGAGACACGCAGACATGACCGAGACGACTCTCCGATCAATAACCAACAGCGGGATCTGGATACCCATGTTGGCTCCCACATGCTCCTCAATGATCTCATCGGATGAACCACGATGTCGAGGATTCAATCAACCCCGTATACAATTCCCTTTGTCAATCCACATGTTACTTGCCCGAGATTCGATCATCGGTATCCCAATACCTCGTTCAATCTCGTTACCGGCAAGTCACTTTACTCGTACTGTAACGCATGATCCCGTGATCAAACACTTTGATCACATTGAGCTCATTATGATGATGCATTACCGAGTGGGCCCAGTGATACCTCTCCATCATACGAAGTGACAAATCCCAGTCTTGATCCGTGTCAACCCAACAGACACTTTTGGAGATACCCGTAGTATACCTTTATAGTCACCCAGTTACGTTGTGACATTTGGTACACCCAAAGCACTCCTACGGTATCCGGGAGTTACACGATCTCATGGTCTAAGGAAAAGATACTTGACATTGGAAAAGCTCTAGCAAACGAATTATACGATCTTGTGCTATGCTTAGGATTGGGTCTTGTCCATCACATCATTCTCCTAATGATGTGATCTCGTTATCAATGACATCCAATGTCCATAGTCAGGAAACCATGACTATCAGTTGATCAACGAGCTAGTCAACTAGAGGCTTACTAGGGACATGTTGGTGTCTATGTATTCACACATGTATTACGATTTCCGGATAACACAATTATAGCATGAATAAAAGACAATTATCATGAACAAGGAAATATAATAATAATCCTTTTATTATTGCCTCTAGGGCATATTTCCAACATGGACGACATACCATATGGATTCAACCCATCACCTGATATGGCTATTCTAACATTCCCAGCCTCGGCTGCTTCCTCGGGGTATTCTTCATCGAATGACTTCCATGCTTCCCCTCCCGATGGATGTACGATTTTTTTTGGATTGTACCTTATACCTTCCTTGTGCCACTTCATCATTTTGGCAGACTCCTTCATGATGAAAAGGCGCTGCAGTCTTTTTATAAAATCAAGATACCGAAGAACCTTAACGGGGATGCTTAGCTGCTTTTTCTCACCATCCTCACCGACCACCTCAATGTACCGAGACGAACCGCACTTCCTACAGTACTTGTCATCCGCATACTCGTGCCTAAACAAAAGGCAATTCTTCGGGCAAACATCTATTTTCTCATAATCCATAGAGAGTGCCTTCATGATTTTCTTTGTATCGTACATGCTTTTCGGCAGTTCATGACCCTCAGGGAGGCTGTTAGCCCATACTCCCAGGAATGCTTCGAAGCATTTCTGGCTACAGTCGTACTCAGCCTTGACTGCAATCAGTTGCGAGATGGCATCCAGCTGAGATATTTTCACACCCGCATAAAGAGGTTTCTTCGACGAGGCCAAGACCTCCAAGAAGGCCTTTGCGGTTGCCTCCGGCTCCTCTGGTTCATTCTCTGAAGGTGTCGCATTTTCCGTTTCTGCAACAATGCATCATCTAGCATGTCCCTGACCCTGTCGTCCTCATATCCGTCGATGCGTTGTCGCATCACCTCCTCTCTACCACGGTCCTGCTCGGCTATGTTTATCGGCGGCATGTTAGAGTTTGGCATATATCCGTGCGTGCGAAGGTGCTCACTCATGTCCGTCTGATTTCTACGGTGACGTCTGGCACATCTCGCACAGGGGCATGGTGGGATAATCCTCATTGGACGACGGAATATCTCCTTCAAATACACGTCGGTTTTCGCGATCCACTTTGATGTTACTCGATTCCGACGGATAAAACCACTATACATCCACTGATTATCTGCCATCCTCTGCTTTTTTGCAACCCACACAAAATAATTAAGGATTCAAATAAATTAATCACATCAAATTTTCAGTTTCTACCGTGTTTAATCCACCTACATCTCTAATAGGTAAAGATGGGTCCTAATCCCACCCGAGGATGTGTAGATTGAGTACGTTCTCCATTCTACCCCGTTCTAAGACAAAATTTCGGCAGCACCTCCCCGCTGTTCTCTAGATACACGTCTCGGCAAATAGCCGAGAGAATGTGCTCCGGAGAACAATGGGGAGGCGTCGCCGAAATCCTGTCTCGGAACGGGGTAGAACATGGAGAACATACCTAATCTACACATCCTCGGGCTGTCCATGGAAAACGCTGGACAATTCGAAAGAGCTGCGGTGACAAATATGCAATTGAATGCATATTTATCGATGCAACCCTTTCAGACGGGAGACGCCTAGGTTACGTCAGCTGACTTGAGAATGAAATCTAGTCACATGATTCGTAGCTCACCCTCGGCTGTAGAGGAAGTAGTCGAACACCGGAGGGACAACCGAGGACCAACAGCTCCTACGACGATCACTCCACCGAGATGGAACACCACAGAACCTGCACCGTGACAATAATTAAGTACATCACAATATATTCATCATCATCATCTAACAATCATCGAATCATAAAAATCAGCATCCTATATCATCTCTTCCGCAAAAAAATCATTATCTATCATCAACATCATCATCTATCATCATTAACATCATCATCTATCATGTAACAATCATCATACATTTGCAACTATCATCAAAAAATCTATCATCTAACGTCATGCCCCTTGTTAAAAAAAAATCTTTTCTTGCATTTCTCACATTTGTAACTATCATCAAATCATCTATCAACTAACTATGCATCCATCCATCTAGTTATATAACTATGAACATCAACAAAATTATAAAAAAAATCTACAGAGAGGGAGGGAGGGAGCTCACCGTGGGGGAGGGCCGGCTCGGGGGGAGGTGCAGGCACGGACGACGGGCCAGAGCAGGCGGCGGAGGGGCAGGCACGGACGAAGTGGCCGCTGAGGCGGGGTCGATGGAGGTCGGGGTGGGGACGGAGGGAGGGGGAGGGAGGGCCGGCCACGCGGGGATGTGTCGAGGGAGGCTGGGACGGGCGAATACAGCGGCGGTGCGGGCTGATACGCGCGGAGACAACGACGGCATGGGCGGATCCAGGCGGCGGCGCGGCGCGGGGCGGGGAGGACGGCGGTGCGGCGTGGGGTGGGGAGGACGGCGGTGCGCCGCGGGTGGGTGGGGGAGACGGGGGAGGCGCGGGCGATGGCGGGTTCGGGGCGGGGCGGGGCGGCCCGGGGTTGGTGCGGCGCGGGGCGGCGGGCTCGGGGCCGGTGGTGGCGTGCTCAGGGCAGGCGGCGGAGGTGGTGGGCGGCGGCGTGGGTGTGGGTCGGGGAGGAAGGGGGAGATGGATGGCGAATGGGTGGTGGGGGCGAACCGCAAGGGGATAAGGTCGGCCCTATACCGACGGCCTGGCCGTCGGCATAGGCCTGCCCCTTTGCCACGTCATCGATCCGTGGACATGTGCGCTGCTATGCCGACGGCTAAGCCGTCAGCATAGATACTTTGCATTTTTTTATTTTTTGTTACGGCATTTTTTTATTTTTTATTTTTTTTGTTACAGCATGTGCTGCACCCCCCAACACCATTCCGGCCCAAACCACCCAAAGATACCCTCCGTGTCGGCCCGACGTGGCCGTTTCCCCCCTCCGGGACACGGCGGCAGCCACGCCCGTGAGGTCTACACGGCAGGACGGGGGCCCTGGGGGAGTAGTAATGCCACCGGGGAGCGTCTCACCGGGCCCTCATACAAGCGGGGTGGTGTGGTGGCATGTCCGAAGAGGCGGCACGCATCTCCGGAGTGTG
The DNA here is from genome assembly GCF_018294505.1 of Triticum aestivum. NCBI lineage: Eukaryota > Viridiplantae > Streptophyta > Magnoliopsida > Poales > Poaceae > Triticum > Triticum aestivum. The sequence goes on from NC_057797.1 coordinate 44,755,346, forward strand.
CCCCCCCTCACGGACGGCGCCGCCGCCGGCACCTGGAGGGGAGAAACGGACGCGTCGGGTCTACACGGAGGGGATCTTGCTGTGGGTCTGGCCCGGATGTTGCTCCAGAGTGTTCTTATGGGCTGACCTAACACAACCGGGGGGGAGGTCCACTTGTCAAAGCCCGTCCGTGCAAAGTCAAAGGGCTAGATCGCGTGGTCAAACGCTACAGGGTTAGGCGGGACGGGGGCACTGGGGGTGGCAATGCCACCGGAGCATTGCACTAGAACCTCATACATGCGGGGTGGTGTGTTGGCATGTACGAAGAGGCGGGACGTGTCTCCGGGGCGTGCCCCCCCCTCACGAACGGCGATGACACGGTAGTAGACGTTCTGCGGTAACGATGCGGCGTCAATATTACTAAATACTCGGAGCATGATAAAATCATGAGTTTTTTTGCACGACGTGGGCACATGTGCTATAGGAACGATGGTATTTTTTCATAATTTTTGGTGATGGAGAAGTATCCGAAAGATTCCCTCTACACGGATTGCCCTTCGTGCGTCTACGGCTGTGGCCGGAGGCCTCCGGGGGCTAGCATGCCGCCAAATCTTGCGTAGGCGGCCTCTCACAAGTCTGGAAGTGTTGTGGCAGTTGCAAACGCCTGGCACGCATGTCCGGGGTGTGCCCCCCCTCACGGACGGCGCCGCTGCCGGCACCTGCAGGGGGTAAACGGACGCGTCGGGTCTACACGGAGGGGATCTTGCTGTGGGTCTGGCCCGGATGTTGCTCCAAAGTGTTCCTATGGACTGACCTAACACAACCGGGTGGGGAGGTCCACTGGTCAAAGCACGCCCGTGCAAAGTCAAAGGGCTAGATCCCGTGGTCAAACGCTACAGGGTTAGGCGGGACGGGGGCACTGGCGGGGTAGCAATGCCACCAGAGCGTCGCACTGGGCCCTCATACATGCGGGGTGGTGTGGTGGCATGTCCGAAGAGGCGGCATGCGTGTCCGGGGTGTGCCCCCCCTCACGGACGGCGCTGCCGCCGGCACCTGGAGGGGGGAAACGAACGCGTCGGGTCTACACGGAGGGGATCTTGATGTGGGTCTGGCCCGGATGTTGCTCCAAACTGTTCCTATGGGCTGACCTAACACAACCGGGTGGGGAGGTCGACTAGTCAAAGCCCGCCCGTGCAAAGTCAAAGGGCTAGATCCCGTGGTCAAACGCTACAGGGTTAGGCGGGACGGGGGCACTGGGGGAGGGGGGGTAGCAATGCCACCGGAGCGTCGCACCAGGCCCTCATACATGCGGGGTGGTGTGGTGGCATGTCCAAAGAGGCGGGACGCGTGACCGCCCCACCCAGTGCCCCCGTCCCGCCTAACCCTGTAGCGTTTGACCACGGGATCTAGCCCTTTGACTTTGCACGGACGGGCTTTGACCAGTCGACCTCCCGATCCGGTTGTGTTAGGTCAGCCCATAGGAACACTTTGGAGCAACATCCGGGCCAGACCCACAGCAAGATCCCCTCTGTGTAGACCCAACGCGTCCGTTTCCCCCCTCCAGGTGCCGGCAGCGGCGCCGTCCGTGAGGGGGGGCACACCCCGGACACGCGTGCCGGGCGTTTGCAACCGCCACAACACTTCCAGACTTGTGAGAGGCCGCCTACACAAGATTTGGCGGCATGCTAGCCCCCGGAGGCCGCTGGCCACAACCGTAGACGCGCAAAGGGCAATCCGCGAAGAGGGAATTTTTCGGATACTTCTCCATCACCAAAAATTATGAAAAAATACCATCGTTCCTATAGCACATGTGCCCACGTCGTGCAAAAAAACTCATGACTTTATCGCGCTCCGAGTATTTAGTAATATTGACGCCGCATCGTTACCGCAGAACGTCTACTACCGTGTCATCGCCGTCCGTGAGAGGGGGCCACGCCCCGGAGACACGTCCCGCCTCTTCGTACATGCCACCACACCACCCCACATGTATGAGGGCCTGGTGCGACGCTCCGGTGGCACTGCTACTCCCCAGTGCCCCCGTCCCGCCTAACCCTGTAGCGTTTGACCACGCGATCTAGCCCTTTGACTTTGCACGGACGGGCTTTGACAAGTGGACCTCCCCACCATGTTGTGTTAGGTCAGCCCATAGGAACACTCTAGAGCAACATCCGGGCCAGACCCACGGCAAGATCGCCTCCGTGTAGACCCGACGCGTCCGTTTCCCCCTCCAGGTGCCGACGGCGGCGCCGTCCGTGAGGGGGGGCCACGCCCCGGAGACGCGTCCTGCCTCTTCGGACATGCCACCACACCACCCCGCATGTATGAGGACCCGGTGCGACGCTCCGGTGGCATTTCTTGTTGGAAATATGCCCTAGAGGCAATAATAAATTGGTTATTATTATATTTCCTTGTTCATGATAATCGTTTATTATCCATGCTAGAATTGTATTGATAGGAAACTCAGATACATGTGTGGATACATAGACAACACCAGGTCCCTAGTAAGTCTCTAGTTGACTAGCTCGTGGATCAATAGATGGTTACGGTTTCCTGACCATGGACATTGGATGTCGTTGATAATGGGATCACATCATTAGGAGAATGATGTGATGGACAAGACCCAATCCTAAGCCTAGCACAAAGATCGTGTAGTTCGTTCGCCAAAGCTTTTCTAATGTCAAGTATCATTTCCTTAGACCATGAGATTGTGCAACTCCCGGATACCGTAGGAGTGCTTTGGGTGTGCCAAACGTCACAACGTAACTGGGTGGCTATAAAGGTACACTACGGGTATCTCCGAAAGTGTCTGTTGGGTTGGCACGAATCGAGACTGGGATTTGTCACTCCGTCTAAACGGAGAGGTATCTCTGGGCCCACTCGGTAGGACATCATCATAATGTGCACAAAGTGATCAAGGAGTTGATCACGGGATGATGTGTTACAGAATGAGTAAAGAGACTTGCCGGTAACGAGATTGAACAAGGTATCGGGATACCGACAATCGAATCTCGGGCAAGTGTCATACTGATAGACAAAGGGAATTGTATACGGGATTGATTAAGTCCTTGACATCGTGGTTCATCCGATGAGATCATCGTGGAACATGTGGGAGCCAACATGGGTATCCAGATCCCGCTGTTGGTTATTGACCGGAGAGTCATCTCGGTCATGTCTGCATGTCTCCCGAACCCGTAGGGTCTACACACTTAAGGTTCGGTGACGCTAGGGTTATAGAGATATTAGTATGCGGTAACCCGAAAGTTGTTCAGAGTCCCGGACGAGATCCCGGACGTCACGAGGAGTTCCGAAATGGTCCGGAGGTAAAGAATTATATATAGGAAGTGCTATTTCGGCCATCGGGACAAGTTTCGGGGTCACCGTATTGTACCGGGACCACCGGAAGGGTCCCGGGGGTCCACCGGGTGGGGCCACCTGTCCCGGGGGGCCACATGGGCTGTAGGGGGTGCGCCAGGGCCTATATGGGCCAAGGGCACCAGCCCCAAGAGGCCCATGCGCCAAGAATCAAGGGAAAGAAAGAGTCCTAAAGGGGGAAGGCACCTCCTAGGTGCCTTGGGGAGGAGGGACTCCTCCCTGGCCGCACCCTTCCTTGGAGGAAGGGCCAAGGCTGCGCCTCCCCCTCTCTCTTGGCCCTATATATAGTGGGGGGAAGGGAGGGCAACCATACCTGAGCCCTGGCGCCTCCCTCTCCCTCCCATGACACATCTCCCTCCTCCCGCAGCGCTTGGCGAAACCCTATTGGAATCCCGCTACTTCCACCACCACGCCGTCATGCTGCTGGATCTCCATCAACCTCTCCTCCCCCTTGCTAGATCAAGAAGGAGGAGACGTCGCTGCTCTGTACGTGTGTTGAACGCGGAGGTGCCGTCCGTTCGGCGCTAGGATCATCGGTGATTTGGATCACGACGAGTACGACTCCATCAACCCCGTTCTCTTGAATGCTTCCGTGCGCGATCTACAAGGGTATGTAGATCCACTCCTCCCTCGTTGCTAGATGACTCCATAGATAGATCTTGGTGACACGTAGGAAAATTTTGAATTTATGCTACGTTCCCCAACAGTGGTATCAGAGCCAGGTTTATGCGTAGTTTCTATGCACGAGTAGAACAAAAAGTAGTTGTGGGCGTTGATTTTGTTCAATATGCTTACCATTACTAGTCCAATCTTGATTCGGTGGCATTGTGGGATGAAGCAGCCCGGACCGACCTTACACGTACTCTTACGTGAGACTGGTTCCACCGACTGACATGCACTAGTTGCATAAGGTGGCTAGCGGGTGTCTGTCTCTCCCACTTTAGTCGGATCGGATTCGATGAAAAGGGTCCTTATGAAGGGTAAATAGCAATTGGCATATCACGTTGTGGTTTTTGCGTAGGTAAGAAACATTCTTGCTAGAAACCCATAGCAGCCACGTAAAACATGCAAACAACAATTAGAGGACGTCTAACTTGTTTTTGCAGGGTATGCTATGTGATGTGATATGGCCAAAAGGATGTGATGAATGATATATGTGATGTATGAGATTGATCATGTTCTTGTAATAGGAATCACGACTTGCATGTCGATGAGTATGACAACCGGCAGGAGCCATAGGAGTTGTCTTTATTTATTTATGACCTGCGTGTCAACATAAACGCCATGTAATTACTTTACTTTATTGCTAACCGTTAGCTATAGTAGTAGAAGTAATAGTTGGTGAGACAACTTCATGAAGACACGATGATGGAGATCATGATGATGGAGATCATGGTGTCATGCCGGTGATGATGATGATCATGGAGCCCCGAAGATGGAGATCAAAAGGAGCAAAGTGATGATGGCCATATCATGTCACTATTTGATTGCATGTGATGTTTCTCATGTTTATACATCTTATTTGCTTAGAACGACGGTAGTAAATAAGATGATCCCTCATTAAAATTTCAAGAAAGTGTTCCCCCTAAATGTGCACCGTCGCAAAAGTTCGTCGTTTCGAAGCACCACGTGATGATCGGGTGTGATAGATTCTTACGTTCGAATACAACGGGTGTTGACGAGCCTAGCATGTACAGACATGGCCTCGGAACATATGCAAAACACTTAGGTTGACTGGACGAGCCTAGCATGTACAGACATGGCCTCGGAACACAAGAGACCGAAAGGTCGATCATGAGTCGTATGGTAGATACGATCAACATGAAGATGTTCACTGATGTTGACTAGTCCGTCTCACGTGATGATCGGACACGGCCTAGTTGACTCGGATCATGTAATCACTTAGATGACTAGAGGGATGTCTATCTGAGTGGGAGTTCATAAGATGAACTTAATTATCCTGAACATAGTCAAAAGGATTTTGCAAATTATGTCATAGCTCGCGCTTTAGTTCTACTGTTTAGTTATGTTCCTAGAGAAATTTAGTTGAAAGTTGATAGTAGCAATTATGCGGACTAGGTCCGTAAACTGAGGATTGTCCTCATTGCTTCATAGAAGGCTTATGTCCTTAGTGCACCGCTCAGTGTGCTGAACCTCGAACGTCGTCTATGGATGTTGCGAACATCTGACTTACACATTTTGATAACTACGTGATAGTTCAGTTAAACGGTTTAGAATTGAGGCACCGAAGACGGTTTTGAAACGTCGCGAAACATATGAGATGTTTCGAGGGGTGAAATTGGGATTTCAGGCTCGTGCCCACGTCAAGAGGTATAAGACCTCCGACGATTTTCTTAGCCTGCAAACTAAGGGAGAAAAGCTCAAATGTTGAACTTGTGCTCAGATTGTCTGAGTACAACAATCGCTTGAATCGAGTGGGAGTTGATCTTCCAGATGAGATAGTGATGTTTCTCCGAAGTCATTACCACCAAGCTGCTTGAGCTTCGTGATGAACTATAATATATCAGGGACATATATGATGATCCTTGAGATATTCGCGATGTTTGACACCACAAAAGTAGAAATCAAGAAGGAGCATCAATTGTTGATGGTTTGTGAAACCACTAGTTTCAAGGAGGGCAAGGGCAGAAAGGGATGCTTCATGAAATGGCAAATCAGCTGCTGCTCTAGTGAAAAAACCCAAGGTTGAACCCAAACCCGAGACTAAGTGCTTCTGTAATAAGGGGAAAAGCCACTGGAGCAGAATTACCCTAGATACTTGGTAGATAAGAAGGCTGGCAAGGTCGATAGAAGTGTATTGGATGTATTATGTTGATGTGTACTTTACTAGTACTCCTAGTAGCACCAGGGTATTAGATACCGGTTCGGTTGCTAAGTGTTAGTAACTCGAAATATAAGCTACGGAATAAACGGAGACTAGCTAAAGGTGAGCTGACGATATGTGTTGGAAGTGTTTCCAATGTTGATATGATCAAGCATCGCACGCTCCCTCTACCATCGAGATTGGTGTTTGCGTTGAGCATAGACATGATTGGATTATGTCTATCGCAATACGGTTATTCATTTAAGGAGAATAACGGTTACTTTGTTTATTTGAATCATACCTTCAATGGTCTTGCACCTGAAATGAATGGTTTATTGAATCTCGATCGTAGTGATACACATGTTCATGCCAAAAGATAGTAATGATAGTACCACCTACTTGTGGCACTGCCACGTAAGTCATATCGGTATAAAACGCATGAAGAAGCTCCATGTTGATGGATCTTTGGGCTCACTCGTTTTGAAAAGTTTGAGACATGCGAACCATGTCTATTGGTGTATATGCATGAAGAAACTCCATGAAAATGGACCGTTTGGACTCACTTGATTTTGAATCACTTGAGACATGCAAATCATACCACATGGGCAAGATGACTGAAAGCCTCGTTTTCAGTAAAATGGAACTAGAAATCAACTTGTTGGAAGTAATACATTTTGATGTGTGCAGTCCAATGAGTGCTGAGGCATGTAGTGGATATCATTATGTTCTTACTTCACAGATGATTTGAGTAGATACTGAGTATATTTACTTGATGAAACACGAGTCTGAATTATTGAAAGGTTCAAGTAATTTCAGGGTGAAGTTGAAAGATCATCGTGACAAGAGGATAAAAGATCTATGATATAATCATAGAGATGAATATCTGAATTACGAGTTTGGCACAGAATTAAGACATTGTGGAAATTGTTTCACAACTAATACAGCCTGGAACACCATAGTGTGATGGTGTGTCCGAACATCATAACTGCACCCTATTGGATATGATGCATACCATGATGTCTCTTATCGAATTACCACGATAGTTCATGGGTTAGGCATTAGAGACAACCACATTCACTTTAAATAGGGCACCACGTAATTCCGATAAGATGACACGGTATGAACTATGGTTTAGAGAAACCTAAGCTGTCATTTCTTAAAAGTTTGAGGCTGCGACGCTTATGTGAAAAAAGTTTTAGGCTGATAAGCTCGAACCCAAAGCGGATAAATGCATCTTCATAGGACACCCAAAACAGTTGGGTATACCTCCTGTCTCAGATTCGAAAGCAATAAGGGATTGTTTCTAGAATCGGGTCCTTTCTCGAGGAAAAGTTTCTCTCGAAAGAATTGAGTGGGAGGATGGTGGAGACTTGATGAGGTTATTGAACCGTCTCTTCAACTAGTGTGTGGCAGGGCACAGGAGTTGTTCCTGTGGCACCTACACCAATTGAAGTGGAAGCTTATGATAGTGATCATGAAACTTCAGATCAAGTCACTACCAAACCTCGTGGGATGCCAAGGATGTGTACTACTTCGGAGTGGTACGTAATCCTGTCTTGGAAGTCATGTTGCTAGACAACAATGAACCTACGAGCTATGTAGAAGCGATGGTGGGCCTGGATTCCAAAATGGCTCAAGGCCATATAATCTGAGAGAGGATCCATGTATGAAAACAAAGTATAGACTTTGGCAGAACAACTCGATGGTCGTAAGGCTGTTGAGTGCAGATGGATTTTAGAAGGAAGACGGACAATGATGGTAAATGTCACCATTAAGAAAGCCCAATTTGTCGTTAAGATGTTTTCCGACAAGTTCAAGGAGTTGACTACGATGAGACTTTCTCACTCGTAGCGATGCTAAGAGTCTGTTGGAATTATATTAGCGATTACTGCATTATTTATGAAATCTTGCAGATAGGATGTCAAACATTGTTTCCTTGACGATTTTCTTGAGGAAAGGTTGTATGTGATACAACCGGATGGTTTTGTCAATCCTGAAAGATGCTAATAAGTATGCAAAGCCCTAGCAATCCTTCTCAGGACAGGAGTAAGCATCTCGGAGTTGGAATGTATGCTTTGATGATGATCAAAGATTTTGGGTTTATACAAAGTTTATGAGAAACTTGTATTTCCAAAGAAGTGAGTGGGAGCACTATAGAATTTCTGATAAGTATATGTTGACATATTGTTGATCAGAAATGACGTAGAATTTCTGGAAAGCATATAGGGTTATTTGGAAAGTATTTTTCAACGGAAAGCCTGGATTAAGCTACTTGAACGTTGAGCATCAAGATCTATAAGGATAGATCAAAATGCTTAATGGTACTTTCAAATGAGCACATACCTTGACATGATCTTGAAGGTGTTCAAGATGGATCAGTCAAAGAAGGAGTTCTTGCCTGAGTTGTAAGGTATGAAGTTAAGACATAAAGCTCGACCACGGCAGAATAGAGAGAAAGGACGAAGGTCGTCCCCTATGCTTAAGACATAGGCTCTACAGTATGCTATGCTGTGTACCGCACCTGAAATGTGCCTTGCCATGAGTCAGTCAAGGGGTACAAGAGTGATCTAAGAATGGATCATAGGACAGCGGTCAAAGTTATCCTTAGTAAGTAGTGGACTAAGGAATTTTCTCGATTATGGAGGTGGTAAAAGAGTTCGTCGTAAAGGGTTACGCCGATGCAAACTTTGACACTAATCCAGATTATTCTGAGTAGTAAACTGGATTCGTATAGTAGAACAGTTATTTGGAATAGCTCCAAATAGAACATGGTAGCTGCATCTAGGAGATGCCATAGATATTTGCGAAGTACATACGGATCTGAATGTAGCAGACCCGTTGACTAAAACCTCTCTCACAAGCAACATGATCAAACCCAGAACTCATTGAGTGTTAATCACATAGTGATGTGAACTAGATTATTGACTCTAGTAAACTCTTTGGATGTTGGTTACATGGCGATGTGACCTGTGAGTGTTGATCACATGGCGATGTGAACTAGATTATTGACTCTAGTGCAAGTGGGAGACTGTTGGAAATATGCCCTAGAGGCAATAATAAATTGGTTATTATTATATTTCCTTGTTCATGATAATCGTTTATTATCCATGCTAGAATTGTATTGATAGGAAACTCAGATACATGTGTGGATACATAGACAACACCATGTCCCTAGTAAGCCTCTAGTTGACTAGCTCGTTGATCAATAGATGGTTATGGTTTCCTGACCATGGACATTGGATGTCGTTGATAACGGGATCACATCATTAGGAGAATGATGTGATGGACAAGACCCAATCCTAAGCCTAGCACAAAGATCGTGTAGTTCGTTCGCTAAAGCTTTTCTAATGTCAAGTATCATTTCCTTAGACCATGAGATTGTGCAACTCTCGGATACCGTAGGAGTGCTTTGGGTGTGCCAAATGTCACAACGTAACTGGGTGGCTATAAAGGTACACTACGGGTATCTCCGAAAGTGTCTGTTGGGTTGGCACGAATCGAGACTGGGATTTGTCACTCCGTGTAAACGGAGAGGTATCTCTAGGCCCACTCGGTAGGACATCATCATAATGTGCACAAAGTGATCAAGGAGTTGATCACGGGATGATGTGTTACGGAACGAGTAAAGAGACTTGCCGGTAACGAGATTGAACAAGGTATCGGGATACCGACGATCGAATCTCGGGGAAGTGTCGTACCGATAGACAAAGCGAATTGTATACGGGATTGATTAAGTCCTTGACATCGTGGTTCATCCGATGAGATCATCGTGGAACATGTGGGAGCCAACATGGGTATCCAGATCCCACTGTTGGTTATTGACCGGAGTCATCTCGGTCATGTCTGCATGTCTCCCGAACCCGTAGGATCTACACACTTAAGGTTCGGTGACGCTAGGGTTATAGAGATATTAGTATGCGGTAACCCAAAAGTTGTTCGGAGTCCCGGATGAGATCCCGGACGTCACGAGGAGTTCCGGAATGGTCCGGAGGTAAAGAATTATATATAGGAAGTGCTATTTCGGCCATCGGGACAAGTTTCGGGGTCACCGGTATTGTACCCGGACCACGGGAAGGGTCCCGGGGGTCCACCGGGTGGGGCCACCTACCCCGGGGGGGCACATGGGCTGTAGGGGGTGCGCCTAGGCCTATATGGGCCAAGGGCACCAGCCCCAAGAGGCCCATGCGCCAAGAATCAAGGGAAAGGAAGAGTCCTAAAGGGGGAAGGCACCTCCTAGGTGCCTTGGGGAGGAGGGACTCCTCCCTGGCCGCACCCTTCCTTGGAGGAAGGGCCAAGGCTATGCCTCCCCCCTCTCCCTTGGCCCTATATATAGTGGGGGGAAGGGAGGGCAACCATACCTGAGCCCTGGCGCCTCCCTCTCCCTCCCATGACACATCTCCCTCCTCCCGCAGCGCTTGGTGAAGCCCTGTTGGAATCCCGCTACTTCCACCACCACGCCGTCGTGCTGCTGGATCTCCATCAACCTCTCCTCCCCCCTTGCTGGATCAAGAAGGAGGAGACGTCGCTGCTCTGTACGTGTGTTGAACGCGGAGGTGCCGTCCGTTCGGCGCTAGGATCATCGGTGATTTGGATCACGACGAGTACGACTCCATCAACCCCGTTCTCTTGAATGCTTCCGCGCGCGATCTACAAGGGTATGTAGATCCACTCCTCCCTCGTTGCTAGATGACTCCATAGATAGATCTTGGTGACACGTAGGAAAATTTTGAGGGGGGGCACACCCCGGAGCCCCAAGACGGGCGTCTACGCACATGCATGAACACTTTCACATATGCATCGGGACCCGTGCGATCTTTCGGTGACATAGCTACACCCCGAATCCCCCCCCAACCAGAATTCCTTCCGTGTCGACCGTTTCCCCCTCCGTGACACGGCGATAGCGACGTTCGTAATGGGGGGCAATCGATATACCATCGGGTATGTTTTTTTAGATAAGGCATAATTATCTTATGCAAAAACAAAAACTAAAATAAAGTAAAAATAACAAAACAAAGTAAAAATAAAAAATAAAGTAAAATACACGTATGCCGACAGCAAGGCCGTCGGCATACCTGTGCACACACGGAGGTTGTCCCACGGATCGATGACGTGGCGTGGCACACGGATCGATGACGTGGCGAAGGGGCCTATGCCGACGGCTGTGCCGTAGGCATACCTCTGCCACAGATAACCAAAGTAAAAATAAAAAAATTAAGTAAAATAAACGTAGGCCGACGGCCATATCTGTGCACACACGGAGGTTGTCCCACGGATCGATGACGTGGCATGGCACACGAATCGGTGACGTGGCAGAGGGGCCTATGCCGACGGCTATGCCGTAGGCATACCTCTGCCACAGATATGCCGACGGCCGCCGTTACCACCCGTCGGCGTAGGATCAACGCCGTCAAATGGTCAGCGCTGACCCGGCAGGTGGGCCCGGGCTATGACAACGGCCTGCCCTATGCCGACGGGCCCCGTGGGCGTATCTCGGGCGGTCCCGACGGCCTCCTCTATGCCGACGGCCCCGTCGGCATAGATGGATGTATGCTGACGGCTATTCTACGCTTACGGCCTATCCTTGGCCGTCGGCATAGGTCCGTAGATGCCGACGGGGGCCGTCGGCATTGATTTGGCCGTCGGCAACCTCAGTTTTTCTGGTAGTGGTTGCCCCCGGGCCGCTTGCAGGAGTGACATGGGAGTTGAGGTGGTAGTTGCACTGCTGGAACTTATTGCTTTGGAATAGTATATACATGTGGATTTTCATGTGTATTATATTAAATGTGCGGCAAGGAAGGAGAACTCGAGTGGCGTGAGGTCATTACCTGTGTAATTGAGGCAAGACACTATTTTCCCTGATGCAGTCATGAACCACAGCTACACTCATGAATTATGATGATGTTTTGATCATTGTCTTTCGATAATCTTTGTTTTGTTTTGTGGTAATGCACGGGCATTGGAAGGACGGAGAGCATCAGAAAGTTTTTCACCTCTTAAGCGTATATAGGATAAGAAGCATAGCATTCGAGGTAGAGTCTCGTGCATAGACATAGACAGCACGTAATAAATTTATGTATTTTTATTCCTTAATAAGAGTCTACACAAGAGACTACAGTTTAACAGGCGAATCAAGAACAAATTTGATGTGGTTTAGTCACAACTTCCCTAGCTTAGATTAGAAAAGCAGCAGTTTTTTTTCTTCAAAAAGGGGGTTTACCCCAGCCTGTGCATCAGAAAGATGCATACGGCTCATATTATTAAAAATAAAATCCAGTAACAAAGTCGTCAAGTATCGCGGTGCGAAGATAAACAAAAGGCTCGAAAGAGCACAAACCCAAAGCCACAACCGGCTGGCAAACACAATAGGAGCACTACATGCCTATCCTATTACATGACCGCCATCCAAACCGGTAGGAAATATCCCGCGCTACCATCTCCCATCGGGTAGACGCAGTAACCAAACGCTCCTTGGCCTCCGTCGGAGTGAGTAGCGACCACATACGGATGAATGCCGTGGCCCTGAAGATAACCTGCAAAAAGTGAATGTTTATTGATCTGTTAAATACTAAATCATTTCTGCAGTTCCATACTGCCCAAAGTAAAGCACAAACGCCAACACGAATGTGTCTTGCAGTATCAGAATCAACCCCATCAAGCCATGTTCCAAATAACATATTGATAGAGGTGGGCTGATTAATATTAAACGCAATATGAATCGACCGCCACAGAATCTTAGCCAACGGACAATCGAGAAAGAGGTGTTTGATGCTTTCGTTATGATCGCAAAAGCTACACCTAGATGAGCCCATCCAGTTGCGTTTTGCCAGGTTATCCTTAGTCAAAATGACTTGTTTATGCATAAACCACATAAACACTTTGATACGTAAGGGAACCTTTACTCTCCAAACGTGAATCGAGGAAGGGACAATGCTAGAGTTAATGACATCCAGATACATAGACCTAACCGAGAACACACCGTTCTTAGTACGTTTCCAATACAGCTGATCTGCTTGCTGGGTCAGCCGGACCTCCATTAAATGTCTAACAAGGTGGAGCCAGGCCTCCCAACGATTTCCAACTAGCGTTCTCCGAAAACAAATATTGAGGGGAGTGGATTGTAGAACAGTTGCAACGTAGGCTTCTCTACGTCGCACAATGTTGTACAAAGTAGGATATTGAATTGCAAGGGGAGTCTCCCCAAGCCACGTATCCTCCCAAAACCTCATAGTGACACCATTCCCGACAATAAATTTTGACTTGTTGAAAAAAAGTTGTTTGACTCTCATCAAACCCTTCCAAAAAGGTGAGTCGGAAGGCCTCACATTTACCTGAGCCAAGGTTTTAGCATAAAGATACTTATTACGCAAAATTTGTGCCCAAGTAGCTTCCGTCTCAGACGACAGTTTAAATAGCCACTTGCTAAGGAGACATATGTTTTTGACTTCCAAATTTTCAATACCTAGACCCCCTTGGTCCTTCGGCCTACAGATTATATCCCACTTAGCAAGCCTATACTTTCGTTTGAGCTCGTCATTCTGCCAAAAGAATCAAGATCGGTAGAAATCTAACCTTTTCCCGACTCCCACCGGAACCTGGAAAAAGGATAAGAGAAACATAGGCATACTGGTAAGGACCGAATTGATCAGAATCAATCGTCCTTCGTATGACATGAGCTTCCCTTTCCAACAGCTCAGTTTCTTTTCAAAGCGATCCTCGATGCATTTCCACTCAATGCTAGTCAGCTTACGATAATGAATGGGTATACCTAAGTACGTAAACGGTAAGGAGCCCAATTCACATCCGAACAATTGTTTATACGTGTCCTGGTCATCCTTTGCTCTTCCAAAGCAAAATAATTCGCTCTTGTGGAAGTTAATTTTGAGGCCAGACAATTGTTCAAATAAGCATAACAGCAGCTTCATGTTTCTTGCTTTCGCCAGGTCGTGCTCCATAAAGATGATAGTATCATCAGCATACTGAAGACTGGAAATCCCTCCGTCAACTAGATGTGGGACCAGGCCACCTACCTGCCCAGCATCCTTTGCCCGACCTATTAAGATAGTGAGCATATCAGCCACTATGTTAAACAGGATCGGTGACATCGGGTCTCCTTGCCTTAGCCCCTTGTGTGTTTGGAAATAGTGACCTATGTCGTCATTCACTTTAATCCCTACACTCCCTTTTTGCGTAAAGGAATCAATCTGGTTTCTCCATGCCGGATCAAAACCTTTCATACGCAAAGCTTGTTGAAGGAAAGGCCATTTAACTTTATCATATGCTTTTTCAAAATCCACTTTAAAAACTACGCCATCAAGTTTTTTTGAGTGGATTTCATGGAGCGTTTCATGCAAGACAACAACCCCTTCAAGGATGTTTCTATCAGGCATGAAAGCAGTCTGGGACGGATGAACCACAGAGTGCGCAATCTGCGTAAGTTTGTTCGTCCCGACCTTGGTGAATATTTTGAAACTCACATTAAGCAGACATATAGGTCTGAACTGCTCAATGCGAACCGCGTCTGTCTTCTTAGGAAGAAGAGTTATCGTTCCAAAATTCAGCTTAAACAACTGAAGCTGTCCCTCAAAAAACTCCTGGAACATGGGCATCAAATCACCCTTAATAAAATGCCAGCACTTTTTGTAGAACTCCGCCGGAAACCCATCCGGTCCTGGAGCCTTATTATTCTCCATTTGTGCAATGGCTTCAAACACCTCTTTCTCAGAGAAAGGAGCAGTCAGGAGCTCATTCTCGGCAGTCTCAAGTTGAGGAACATCCTCAACCCTAGACTCATCTAAGGACACAAAATTCTCTTCCGGGGGACCAAACAACTGCTTATAATAATTGGTAATGTAGACTTTCAGATTGTCTTGACCAACTATCGTCCCTTCGTCTTGCTCTAGCTGGAAAATTCTCTTTTTACGATGCTTCCCATTAGCAATCATATGAGAGAATTGAGTATTGTCCTCGCCTTGTACTATCTTGCGAACCTTAGCTCGCAACGCCCACTTCAATTCCTCCTCGCGAAGAAGCTGTTTAAGTCGCATCTTCGCCTCTATCTTTGTTTCCAACTCGCTGGAATCCAAGATAGAAGTTTCAGCTTTAACTTCAAGGTTTTGAATAAGTAGAAGAAGTCTCTCCTTCTCCGCCTTATAAATACCATGCGTGTGTTTAGCCCATCCTCGAAGGAACCTTCGGAGATGACGAATCTTGCATTGCCATCGCTCGATAGGCGTCCTTCCTCCTGAGTCTTTATCCCACTCCCGAGCTAACAACTCAAGGAAACCTTCTCTTTCAAACCAGGCAAGTTCAAACGAGAAAATGTTCTTGTTGCCCACGAAAGTTTGAACTCCTGAATCAACTAGTAACGGTGTATGATCAGAGACACCTCTTGTCAATGCCTGCACGGTTACCAGAGGAAACTTCTGTTCCCATTCGACACTTTCTAGGACACGGTCAAGTTTCTCAAACGTCGGGACCGGTAACACATTAGCCCAAGTGAATTTCCTACCCGAAAGCTCTATCTCTCTGAGATCCAAACTTTCGATAATAGTGTTGAACATGAACGACCATCGGCCGTCAAAATTGTCATTATTCTTCTCCTCCTTCCTACGGATAATGTTTAAATCCCCCCACTAAGAGGGGGAGCTGTTCATTACCACAAATACGAACCAGATCCGCCAAAAAGTCTGGCTTGAGCTCTGGTTGCGCAGCTCCGTACACCGCCACCAAAGCCCAATCAAACCCATCTGCCTTAGTTCGAACTCGAAACTTGACAGCAAAATCCCCCAAAACTACACTCCGAACTTCCAATGTTTCGCACTTAACCCCAAGTAAAACCCCACCGGATCTTCCTCGAGGGGGGAGGCAATGCCAATCAAAATCTACCCCCCCATACAAAGTGGCAAGAAATTGTGAAGTGAAGTTGCTTCTTCCAGTCTCAGACAATGCAATAAAATCTAACTGATGTTCAAGAGAAGCATCCGCTAGAAATCTTCTTTTAGCCAAGTCTCTAAGACCTCTGCTATTCCAGAAAATGCCTCTGATAATTCATCATGAAATTTTTTTGCAATGCGGATCCTAGCACTTCTACGTGCTGCCGAGACGGGATAAACCTTCCGTTTCCACGTCCGCTTTGGCTTAAGGAGACCATCAACCTGATCAACACAGTCATTCTCTGCTTCTATCGCCTCGGGCTCATCTACTGTTGGGGAACGTAGTAATTTCAAAAATTCTCCTACGCACACGCAAGATCATGGTGATGCATAGCAATGAGGGGAGAGAGTTGTCTACATACCCTCGTAGACCGAAGCGGAAGCGTTGACGCAACGTAGAGGAAGTAGTCATACGTCTTCCCGATCCGATCGATCCAAGCACCGTTACTCCGGCACCTCCGAGTTCTTAGCACACGTACAGCTCGATGACGCTCCCCGGGCTTCGATCCAGCAAAGCTTCGGGGATGAGTTCCGTCAGCACAACGGCGTGGTGACGATGATGATGTACTATCGATGCAGGGCTTCGCCTAAGCACTACAACGATATGACCGAGGTGGAATATGGTGGAAGGGGGCACCGCACATGGCTAAGGAACGATCACGTTGATCAATTGTGTGTTCTAGGGTGCCCTCTTGCCTCCGTATATAAAGGATACAAGGGGGGGGGTGCGGCCGGCCCTATGGAGGCGCACAGGAGGAGTCCTACTCCTACCGGGAGTAGGACTCCCCTCCCGTTCCTTGTCCAACTAGGAGAGGTGGAGGGAGAATAGGAAAGGGGGGGCGCCGCCCCTCCCTCCTTGTCCAATTCGGACTAGGGGGAGAGGAGGCGCGCGGCCTGCCCTGGCAGCCCCTTCCTCTTCTCCACATTAGGCCCATGAGGCCCATTAACCCCCCGGGGGGTTCCGGTAACCCCCCGGTGCTCCGGTTTTATCCGATAATACTCCGGAACCCTTCCGGTGTCCAAATATAGTCATCCAATATATCAATCTTTATGTCTCGACCATTTCGAGACTCCTCGTCATGTCCGTGATCACATCCGGGACTTCGAACTAACTTCGGTACATCAAAATGCATAAACTCATAATAACTGTCATCATAACGTTAAGCGTGCGGACCCTACGGTTCGAGAACAATGTAGACATGACCGAGACACGTCTCCGGTCAATAACCAATAGCGGGACCTGGATGCCCATATTGGCTCCTACATATTCTACGAAGATATTTATCGGTCAGACCGCATAACAACATACGTTGTTCCCTTTGTCATCGGTATGTTACTTGCCCGAGATTCGATCGTCGGTATCCAATACCTAGTTCAATCTCGTTACCGGCAAGTCTCTTTATTTGTTCCGTAATACATCATCTCGTAACTAACTCATTAGTTGTAATGCTTGCAAGGCTTATGTGATGTGTATTACCGAGAGGGCCCAGAGATACCTCTCCGACAATCGGAGTGACAAATCCTAATCTCGAAATACGCCAACCCAACATCTACCTTTGGAGACACCTGTAGAGCACCTTTATAATCACCCAGTTACGTTGTGACGTTTGGAAGCACACAAAGTGTTCCTCCGGTAAACGGGAGTTGCATAATCTCATAGTCATAGGAACATGTATAAGTCATGAAGAAAGCAATAGCAACATACTAAACGACCGGGTGCTAAGCTAGTGGAATGGGTCATGTCAATCAGATCATTCAACTAATGATGTGACCTCGTTAATCAAATAACAACTCTTTGTTCATGGTTAGGAAACATAACCATCTTTGATTAACGAGCTAGTCAAGTAGAGGCATACTAGTGACACTCTGTTTGTCTATGTATTCACACATGTATTATGTTTCCGGTTAATACAATTCTAGCATGAATAATAAACATTTATCATGATGTAAGGAAATAAATAATAACTTTATTATTGCCTCTAGGGCATATTTCCTTCAGTCTCCCACTTGCACTAGAGTCAATAATCTAGATTACACTGTAATGATTCTAACACCCATGGAGCCTTGGTGCTGATCATGTTTTGCTCGTGGAAGAGGCTTAGTCAACGGGTCTGCAACATTCAGATCCGTATGTATCTTGCAAATCTCTATGTCTCCCACCTGGACTAGATCCCGGATGGAATTGAAGCGTCTCTTGATGTGCTTGGTTCTCTTGTGAAATCTGGATTCCTTTGCCAAGGCAATTGCACCAGTATTGTCACAAAAGATTTTCATTGGACCCGATGCACTAGGTATGACACCTAGATCGGATATGAACTCCTTCATCCAGACTCCTTCGTTTGCTGCTTCCGAAGCAGCTATGTACTCCGCTTCACATGTAGATCCCGCCACAACGCTTTGTTTAGAACTGCACCAACTGACAGCTCCACCGTTTAATGTAAACACGTATCCGGTTTGCGATTTAGAATCGTCCGGATCAGTGTCAAAGCTTGCATCAACGTAACCGTTTACGATGAGCTCTTTGTCACCTCCATATACGAGAAACATATCCTTAGTCCTTTTCAGGTATTTCAGGATGTTCTTGACCGCTGTCCAGTGATCCACTCCTGGATTACTTTGGTACCTCCCTGCTAAACTTATAGCAAGGCACACATCAGGTCTGGTACACAGCATTGCATACATGATAGAGCCTATGGCTGAAGCATAGGGAACATCTTTCATTTTCTCTCTATCTTCTGCAGTGGTCGGGCATTGAGTCTGACTCAACTTCACACCTTGTAACACAGGCAAGAACCCTTTCTTTGCTTGATCCATTTTGAACTTCTTCAAAATCTTGTCAAGGTATGTGCTTTGTGAAAGTCCAATTAAGCGTCTTGATCTATCTCTATAGATCTTTATGCCTAATATGTAAGCAGCTTCACCGAGGTCTTTCATTGAAAAACTCTTATTCAAGTATCCCTTTATGCTATCCAGAAATTCTATATCATTTCCAATCAGTAATATGTCATCCACATATAATATCAGAAATGCTACAGAGCTCCCACTCACTTTCTTGTAAATACAGGCTTCTCCGAAAGTCTGTATAAAACCAAATGCTTTGATCACACTATCAAAGCGTTTATTCCAACTCCGAGAGGCTTGCACCAGTCCATAAATGGATCGCTGGAGCTTGCACACTTTGTTAGCTCCCTTTGGATCGACAAAACCTTCTGGTTGCATCATATACAACTCTTCTTCCAGAAATCCATTCAGGAATGCAGTTTTGACATCCATCTGCCAAATTTCATAATCATAAAATGCGGCAATTGCTAACATGATTCGGACAGACTTAAGCATCGCTACGGGTGAGAAGATCTCATCGTAGTCAACCCCTTGAACTTGTCGAAAACCTTTTGCGACAAGTCGAGCTTTGTAGATAGTAACATTACCGTCAGCGTCAGTCTTCTTCTTGAAGATCCATTTATTCTCAATTGCTTGCCGATCATCGGGCAAGTCAACCAAAGTCCATACTTTGTTCTCATACATGGATCCCATCTCAGATTTCATGGCTTCAAGCCATTTTGCGGAATCTGGGCTCACCATCGCTTCTTCATAGTTCGTAGGTTCATCATGATCTAGCAGCATGATTTCCAGAACAGGATTACCGTACCACTCTGGCGCGGATCTCACTCTGGTTGATCTACGAGGTTCAGTAGTATCTTGTCCTGAAGTTTCATGATCATTATCATTAGCTTCCTCACTTATTGGTGTAGGTGTCGCAGAAACAGTTTTCTGTGATGTACTACTTTCCAATAAGGGAGCAGGTACAGTTACCTCGTCAAGTTCTACTTTCCTCCCACTCACTTCTTTCGAGAGAAACTCCTTCTCTAGAAAGGATCCATTCTTAGCAACGAATGTCTTGCCTTCGGATCTGTGATAGAAGGTGTACCCAACAGTCTCCTTTGGGTAACCTATGAAGACACATTTCTCCGATTTGGGTTCGAGCTTATCAGGTTGAAGCTTTTTCACATAAGCATCGCAGCCCCAAACTTTAAGAAACGACAACTTTGGTTTCTTGCCAAACCATAGTTCATAAGGCGTCGTCTCAACGGATTTTGATGGTGCCCTATTTAACGTGAATGCGGCCGTCTCTAAAGCATAACCCCAAAACGATAGCGGTAAATCAGTAAGAGACATCATAGATCGCACCATATCTAGTAAAGTACGATTACGACGTTCGGACACACCATTACGCTGTGGTGTTCCGGGTGGCGTGAGTTGCGAAACTATTCCGCATTGTTTCAAATGTACACCAAACTCGTAACTCAAATATTCTCCTCCACGATCAGATCGTAGAAACTTTATTTTCTTGTTACGATGATTTTCAACTTCACTCTGAAATTCTTTGAACTTTTCAAATGTTTCAGACTTGTGTTTCATTAAGTAGATATACCCATATCTGCTTAAATCATCTGTGAAGGTGAGAAAATAACGATATCCGCCACGAGCCTCAATATTCATCGGACCACATACATCGGTATGTATGATTTCCAACAAATCTGTTGCTCTCTCCATAGTACCGGAGAACGGTGTTTTAGTCATCTTGCCCATGAGGCACGGTTCGCAAGTACCAAGTGATTCATAATCAAGTGGTTCCAAAAGTCCATCAGTATGGAGTTTCTTCATGCGCTTTACACCGATATGACCTAAACGGCAGTGCCACAAATAAGTTGCACTATCATTATCAACTCTGCATCTTTTGGTTTCAACATTATGAATATGTGTATCACTACTATCGAGATTCATCAGAAATAGACCACTCTTCAAGGGTGCATGACCATAAAAGATATTACTCATATAAATAGAACAACCATTATTCTCTGATTTAAATGAATAACCGTCTCGCATCAAACAAGATCCAGATATAATGTTCATGCTTAACGCTGGCACCAAATAACAATTATTTAGGTTTAATACTAATCCCGAAGGTAGATGTAGAGGTAGCGTGCCGACCGCGATCACATCGACTTTGGAACCGTTTCCCACGCGCATCGTCACCTCGTCCTTTGCCAGTGTTCGCCTAATCCGTAGTCCCTGTTTCGAGTTGCAAATATTAGCAACAGAACCAGTATCAAATACCCAGGTGCTACTGCGATCTCTAGTAAGGTACACATCAATAACATGTATATCACATATACCTTTGTTCACCTTGCCATCCTTCTTATCCGCCAAATACTTGGGGCAGTTCCGCTTCCAGTGACCAGTCTGCTTGCAGTAGGAGCACTCAGTTTTAGGCTTAGGTCCAGACTTGGGTTTCTTCTCCTGAGCAGCAACTTGCTTGCCGTTCTTCTTGAAGTTCCCCTTCTTCTTCCCTTTGCCCTTTTTCTTGAAACTAGTGGTCTTGTTGACCATCAACACTTGATGCTCCTTCTTGATTTCTACCTCCGCAGCTTTCAGCATTGCGAAGAGCTCGGGAATAGTCTTATTCATCCCTTGCATATTATAGTTCATCACGAAGCTCTTGTAGCTTGGTGGCAGTGATTGGAGAATTCTGTCAATGACGCAATCATCTGGAAGATTAACTCCCATCTGAATCAAGTGATTATTATACCCAGACATTTTGAGTATATGCTCACTGACAGAACTGTTCTCCTCCATCTTGCAGCTATAGAACTTATTGGAGACTTCATATCTCTCAATCCGGGCATTTGCTTGAAATATTAACTTCAACTCCTGGAACATCTCATATGCTCCATGACGTTCAAAACGTCGTTGAAGTCCCGATTCTAAGCCGTAAAGCATGGCACACTGAACTATCGAGTAGTCATCAGCTTTGCTCTGCCAGACGTTCATAACATCTGGTGTTGCTCCAGCAGCAGGCCTGGCACCCAGCGGTGCTTCCAGGACGTAATTCTTCTGTGCAGCAATGAGGATAATCCTCAAGTTACGGACCCAGTCCGTGTAATTGCTACCATCATCTTTCAACTTTGCTTTCTCAAGGAACGCATTAAAATTCAACGGAACAACAGCACGGGCCATCTATCTACAATCAAACATACATAAGCAAGATACTATCAGGTACTAAGTTCATGATAAATTTAAGTTCAATTAATCAAATTACTTAAAGAACTCCCACTTAGATAGACATCCCTCTAATCTTCTAAGTGATCACGTGATCCAAATCAACTAAACCATAACCGATCATCACGTGAAATGGATTAGTTTTCAATGGTGAACATCATTATGTTGATCATATCTACTATATGATTCACGCTCGACCTTTCGGTCTCCGTGTTCCGAGGCCATATCTGCATATGCTAGGCTCGTCAAGTTTAACCTGAGTATTCTGCGTGTGCAAAACTGGCTTGCACCCGTTGTAGATGGACGTAGAGCTTATCACACCCGATCATCACGTGGTGTCTGGGCACGACGAACTTTGGCAACGGTGCATACTCAGGGAGAACACTTCTTGATAATTTAGTGAGAGATCATCTTATAATGCTACCGTCAATCAAAGCAAGATAAGATGCATAAAAGATAAACATCACATGCAATCAATATAAGTGATATGATATGGCCATCATCATCTTGTGCTTGTGATCTCCATCTCCGAAGCACCGTCATGATCACCATCGTCACCGGCGCGACACCTTGATCTCCATCGTAGCATCGTTGTCGTCTCGCCAATCTTATGCTTCCACGACTATCGCTACCGCTTAGTGATAAAGTAAAGCATTACAGCGCGATTGCATTGCATACAATAAAGCGACAACCATATGGCTCCTGCCAGTTGCCGATAACTTGGTTACAAAACATGATCATCTCATACAATAAAATTTAGCATCATGTCTTGACCATATCACATCACAACATGCCCTGCAAAAACAAGTTAGACGTCCTCTACTTTGTTGTTGCAAGTTTTACGTGGCTGCTACGGGCTTAAGCAAGAACCAATCTTACCTACGCATCAAAACCACAACGATAGTTTTTCAAGTTGATGCCGTTTTAACCTTCGCAAGGACCGGGCGTAGCCACACTCGGTTCAACTAAAGTTGGAGAAACTGTCACCCGCAAGCTACCTATGTGCAAAGCACGTCGGGAGAACCGGTCTCGCGTAAGCGTACGCGTAATGTCGGTCCGGGCCGCTTCATCCAACAATACCGCCGAACCAAAGTATGACATGCTGGTAGGTAGTATGACTTATATCGCCAACAACTCACTTGTGTTCTACTCGTGCAAATAACATCAAACCATAAAACCTAGGCTCGGATGCCACTGTTGGGGAACGTAGTAATTTCAAAAATTCTCCTACGCACACGCAAGATCATGGTGATGCATAGCAACGAGGGGAGAGAGTTGTCTACGTACCCTCGTAGACCAAAGCGGAAGCGTTGACGCAACGTAGAGGAAGTAGTCGTACGTCTTCCCGATCCGACGAATCCAAGCACCGTTACTCCGGCACCTCCGAGTTCTTAGCACACGTACAGCTCGATGATGCTCCCCGGGCTCCGATCCAGCAAAGCTTCGGGGATGAGTTCCGTCAGCACAACGGCGTGGTGACGATGATGATGTACTACCGACGCAGGGCTTGGCCTAAGCACTACAACGATATGACCGAGGTGGAATATGGTGGAAGGGGGCACCGCACACGGCTAAGGAACGATCACGTTGATCAATTGTGTGTTCTAGGGTGCCCCCTTGCCTCCGTATATAAAGGATCCAAGGGGGGGGGGAGTGTGGCCGGCCCTATGGAGGCGCGCAGGAGGAGTCCTACTCCTACCGGGAGTAGGACTCCCCACCCGTTCCTTGTCCAACTAGGAGAGGTGGAGGGAGAATAGGAAAGGGGGGGCGCCGGCCCTCCCTCCTTGTCCAATTCGGACTAGGGGGAGAGGGGGCGCGCGGCCTGCCCTGGCAGCCCCTTCCTCTTCTCCACATTAGGCCCATGAGGCCCATTAACCCCCCGGGGGGTTCCGGTAACCCCCCGGTGCTCCGGTTTTATCCGATAATACTCCGGAACCCTTCCGGTGTCCGAATATAGTCATCCAATATATCAATCTTTATGTCTCGACCATTTCGAGACTCCTCGTCATGTCCGTGATCACATCCGGGACTCCGAACTAACTTCGGTACATCAAAATGCATAAACTCATAATAACTGTCATCGTAATGTTAAGCGTGCGGACCCTACGGTTCGAGAACAATGTAGACATGACCGAGACACGTCTCCGGTCAATAACAAATAGCGGGACCTGGATGCCCATATTGGCTCCTACATATTCTACGAAGATCTTTATCGGTCAGACCGCATAACAACATACGTTGTTCCCTTTGTCATCGGTATGTTACTTGCCCGAGATTCGATCGTCGTTATCCAATACCTAGTTCAATCTCGTTACCGGCGAGTCTCTTTACTCGTTCCGTAATACATCATCTCGCAACTAACTCATTAGTTGTAATGCTTGCAAGGCTTATGTGATGTGTATTACCGAGAGGGCCTAGAGATACCTCTCCGACAATCGGAGTGACAAATCCTAATCTCGAAATACGCCAACCCAACATCTACCTTTGGAGACACCTGTAGAGCACCTTTATAATCACCCAGTTACGTTGTGACGTTTGGTAGCACACAAAGTGTTCCTCCGGTAAACGGGAGTTGCATAATCTCATAGTCATAGGAACATGTATAAGTCATGAAGAAAGCAATAGCAACATACTAAACGATCGGGTGCTAAGCTAATGGAATGGGTCATGTCAATCAGATCATTCAACTAATGATGTGACCTTGTTAATCAAATAACAACTCTTTGTTCATGGTTAGGAAACATAACCATCTTTGATTAACGAGCTAGTCAAGTAGAGGCATACTAGTGACACTCTGTTTGTCTATGTATTCACACATGTATTATGTTTCCGGTTAATACAATTCTAGCATGAATAATAAACATTTATCATGATGTAAGGAAATAAATAATAACTTTATTATTGCCTCTAGGGCATATTTCCTTCATCTACATGAAGAGACACCTCAGGAATGGTGTCCTCCTACGTCTCAGGTAGTGCAGGGTCAAGATCGGCACACAAGCCATCAAGAACCCTAACCCCAAGCGCATCTATCTCCGAATCGTTCATAGGTTTAACAGCAGCAATGTGACAGATCATTTCTACCGCACGATCTGCTTCCAAATCAAGAATGTCATTAACCAACCTAGAAACCTCTATATCATTTTTACCAAGTGAAACACCTATTTGATTTGCATTATGAATAATTTCAGCATCAGTAAAATGCCAAATGAAATTCGACTTATTAACCGACATACCAGTGGAGGTCTCGACGTCGCGCAGCTTGGCAGCTCTCAAAGCACACCTCAGCTGCATGTCATCAACGTCCGGCTGCTCCTATAGCCTCCGCTGACCCACCTCCCCTGGGAGACCGGGTCTGGGATACCACCAAAGGCGATGACCTCCTCGCGTGAAGCTCTGCTAGGGGAAAGGCCTCCTACCCATCCCCCAACAGCGGCACCCCAGGCCGTAGCCACCGGGGCAGGAGAGCAGCGCGGCGATGACTCCCGCGGCCTATCCGCGGGCGACCCGCCGGCAGCAGGGGCCAGGGAGACCCGCGCACGGTGCTCCGGAGAAGCAGCCGGTGAGACGGGCGTGTCACCTGACCCGCCCACTGCCACGGGGCAAAGAGAGACGGCGGCCTCCTGCACGGCCACCCCTCCTCCCGTGCGCGGCGACGTGGGGAAGGGCGCCGAGTCCTCCATGGGCGCCGTCGCCGTCGGCCTCAGAGGGGACCGGGCCTCCTGCCCGTCACCTGTAGCCATAGCCGCAGTCGCATCACCATCCACGGTAGTCATCAGCGAGGTAGGAGTCGTGGGAAGGGCCACCTGCCCCTCGGTATCTCCCAACTCAAGAACCGCCTGTGCACAAAGAGGAGCCACGGGATCCACGGATACACCCCGCAGCCGAGGTGGGGCAGAGAACGGTCCCAAGGACCCAAGCTGCAAAGTGGACGTCGGAGCAACCCCAGAAGACCTAGTAGGAGCTGTATCAGTAGACTCAGATGGACCAACCGGACGCTTGGCCCTGTCTTCATCACCCATAGCCGAATCATCCTGGTTCCCCGGGGCACCTCCTCCCTCAGTCGTGTCCATAGGGTTATCATCCTCAAACTCATCGAACAAATTAGGATCCTCATACAAAACGTCCAGCTGATACATAACACCATCATATGTCCAAGGCACCACGTTCGGCAAGAACTCAATATTAGCAACACTGACAAGTAAACGCGCCAACCCGTTGGCCCGAGTGAATGGCATATCCACCTGTTCAGTCTTGCCGATCAAAGACCCCAAACTCCACGTCACCAAGAAGCTATCCAAGGGATCAGATGGTGCCCCAGAGAAACGAACCCAAATCTGCCTCAACGGCGTGCCCTGCGGCTCCTTCTTTTTCCACTCATCAAACCGCAACACAAAACTAGTGCCTGTAACCCTGCTCATACCGAACTTGAGGATTCGCACCTGATCCTCCTTAGACAGAAAATCAACTTTGTAAGACGTATCGTTTAGCTTGAGCAACGACCACTGAAAATTACCCGGAGCGAGTTCCCGCAGCTGCTGAATAATTTACGCCTCGGTCAACGGTCCATGAACTACCTTCACCACCCCTAGGAAAGAAGTCTCTACCGCTGGTGCCAAAGGTGCCACTCTGGGAGACTCGAAGAACATCAACTCCGAGCAGCAGACCCCGTAAATCTGAACTGAAGGCTTAGGCCCAAGCATAAGCGGACACTCGGCAGCGGTATGCTTAGGTTTCCGGCACAGGTCACATAACTCCGCAGTGCACTCAGCCATAAAGTGTCCCGTGTCACCACAGCGAAAACAAGTGAGCTTCTTCTTCTTTGCCGCCCACTTGGACAATTTGTCAGCCTCAGATTTGTCCGTACCATGCTCAGAAGCAGAAGCACCGGTCTGCATGGGTTCCGGCAACGTAACTTCGGCCAGAGCCTGAACCGTCTCCACCGCCACCTGCGGTAGATTCGATCCACCGTCAGCCACCTCCGTCTCAACCGTAGTCTTCGGATGCCTTGGCTGATAGAAACGTCTGTTCCCGCCTCGCCCTCTGCGGAAACGACCCCGGAAAGAGCGGTTATTGGGGCCAACCGCACCCTCCACAAAGTTGCCGGGCGGTCCTTGGAAACCCCGGTTGGCATTGCCGTCATCCACCCATGCATAACCACGGCCACCGCCGGTAGACGAAGAGCCCCGATGTAGCCCAGAGCCATAAGCATCATATCCATCGTCGCCCCACTGTCCTCGCGGAGGATTATGATCATCCCCCGCCGACGCCCCCGCCCCACGGCCGTTCGTGCCAGGGCCATTGCCACCGCGTCCACCCGCCATCTGCCTCGGCCACGCCCGTTGGGTTGGCTGCGGCTCGGCCCTTGGCGGCGGTGGTGGCGCAGCCCTAGGCTGGGGAGGCGGAGGAGGCGCGGCCTTAGGCGGCTGGGCCATCCTAGTCGGAGGCGGGGGAGGCGCTCCCCGAGGCGGCGGTGGAACGACCCGTGAGGGAGGCGCCGCACGAGCGGGGCCCGGCGCTGCAGCAGACGCGGCCGGAGGAGCGGAAGCCCCCGCGGCCCCGACCGGGTTCCTCACCACCGGCGCAGCCCGCGGCGGAGGTGGCTTGGGCGAACCCTAGCGGCCACGAAGAGAGAGGGGGAGGTAGATCGTGCATGCAGAGGCGATCGGCCCGAGGCCACCTCATGCACGTCGCCCACGCCCGTCGCTACGCAAACCTGGCCAGCCCCCTGGGCCTCTAGCCCAGTACTAGCCAGGCCCGCATCGCGAGCACTCTCAGGCGGCCCACCTGTGCCCAAAAGGGCATTCAAACGCTCAGATCTGGCCGCCCGAATGTCACACGCAGCGGCCACCGCCGGCGATCGTTGTGACACCATACGACCGCCTTTCTTCTTTCTCCGAATCACTCTCGTCCAGCACCCGGGAGGAAAAAAATCAGACAAAGTGATAGCCGGCGGCCCCTCCTTCGGCAAAGGTCCACTCCATGGTTTCACTTTCGACTTCTGCGAAGGAATCGGAGTACCGAAAGAGACCGATTTCTTACTACTCACCAAAGGTTTAGGCACCGAGGTAGATGTAGCCACGCCAAACGTAGTTGGTGGCCGACCCGTCGTTTCCGGTGGATCATCATCGTCTTCATCTTCATCAGCAAGAATCCAGAAACGTCCTCCAACCCGCTGCGTAGGCTTGGGTCCGTCGGCGTCCTCCGTAAGATCCACTACATCGAGTTGCTCGTCGCAATCCATGCGTGCCTGCACACACTCAAGAACCTCGATATGGAAAAAATCGATTATTAAACGCTTACCGATCGCAAGCTCTTCATCAACGTTAAGATATCGTCCGGCCAAAATATCTCCATCTTCGTCCCGGATCGTCATCCAACAAGACAGATGCGAGTAGATCGAGCCATTGATCCATCGCCCCGCCTCCCTATCAACTTGAAAACGCACATACCATTTCGTAGGATGCAAAAAGTCCCAATCCCGATCCGCCGTTCGAGGGGAAAGCGGGGAAGGGAGTAGATCAGGCGTCGCTGCAGAAACAGCCACGAGCGCAGGCTGCAGATCATCAGGACGCGGCGGATCCGGCGACAGCCGCCGATGCGGCGGCGGCGGAAACACCTCCCCGCAAGGCAGGTTTTCCAGTTCAACAGATAAAAACCTCGCAGCATCAGCGATCAGTTTTCCAGTTCTTCGAGTGCATCGTTCAAGCCAAAGATAGCAAGCCCACGGCCCCGCCAAAGGCCGCAACTTTGAGCCCGGAGCTGACGGCGGCGCGTGCCCCCTGGCCCTGACTGATGGAGAGAAGGACGTTGGCGCCGGCCCAGGGGATTATGAAGGTCAAGGCGTCCTCCTTCTGGCGCCCAAGGATCATGGCGCTGCCAATGGCTTCCATGAGGCCGAACCAGGCCGTCCAATGGCGGATGCGCACCGCGTTCGAGCGGACCGCCTGGGTACCGCCGGCGAGTCGCTGGCCCTTGCGGGAGTTGCGGGCGCCCTTGAGGAAGTAGAAGGCGGAGGCTCCAATGGCGCCAAAGATGAGGGCGCCGCCGACTGAGTTGAGTGCCTCCGGCAGCGTCATCTTCATGGTGGTCGTGTCCATCTTTTTTGATCGGAGGTGGCTTGGCTAGGGCTGGTTAATTAGCTGCGGCTTGCGTACGTGCATGACAAGTTGGCAACCAGGGGATCGCGGCCTGTATAAATAGCAGGGTCGCGTACGTGTTGGAGTTTGGATGTGCTAGCTGTTCGCAACAAATCCGGACTCCTTTTCCGTTTTTTTTTAGAAAGTTACCACATTTTCATTATAGTACATAATAGAGGAAGTACAACTCACACGGAAACTAAAAAGAAATGTCCAGAAAGGACACAAGTCTAAGCACAATTACACAGAAAACCCAAACAAAATAAAAAGTAGCTTGAACTCGTTGGGGCCTCTATGAAAATCGGGTTTACCTAAATTTTTTGACTTTTTTTCTATTAGTGAAAATCGGGCCATTGGGGAGCTGCCATGTCAATTAGTGGGGGACATGGAGGGGTACGCTTCTGGGTGTGCTTGGCGATTTTCCTGCTGACCGCTTGCTCAATTTTGTTTCTTGTTTTCTCTGGCCTAGAGTCAAGCGGTTGTGCTCTTTGGTTAGTGTTTCTCCTCCTCTAGCGATATTTCGTTTGGTCTCTCGAAGGATCCCGTCCAATCTCCTCTCGCCGCTTCACTGTTGTTTTGCCCCTATAAAATGATCCCCTCCGTTCGAGTCCCACAATCCACGCCCGTCTTCCTCGCCCACCTCCCGACTGCGCCCACGCCCATCATCTCGGCCACCTCCCGGAGCCCCCGTCCCCACAGCCGCGCCGGCCCCCGTCTTACCACGCGTCGTCCCTCCATCTCCCCTGTGCGCAACCAAACTGGTGCCGCACACAGCTGCCGCACGTCCTTCCGGCCCGGCTGCTCCACCCCCCTCCAGCTAGCTACTCCAACCATGGCGCGGTGGCCAGATCCAATCTATATGGCGTGATGGCAACCAAATCCATGACGGGAAAGAGACCCAGTGGTTCCCACCGTCTCAAGCAGGTATGTGTCCTCCCCTCATCCCCTCTCGCGAGCACCTCGATGTTGTCTCACGGGTCCAGCCCCTTCGCAGCCGCCGGCCACCTGCAGCAGCCCCAGGGTTGACGGCGTCTCCCAGGCTGCCGCACAGTCCTGCTCTGGCGGCCTCGACCTGCAGCTCTGGCACATGGTACAGGACGCGTCGCTGCTATTCCCGTGAGGATCCACTGAGTTGACGATGTTGAATCAGCTGTAGCTTCCAGACCAATCATGTAGTTATGGAGGACGCCCCCTTCCATTGTGGAGATGGTTTCACCTATGCTACAAGGGATTTCATTTCTCGTTGAAAAATTCTGTTAGTCCTTCCTGATTTGCACGTGGTAATACAACTGCTGAACATCAGTTCCCTCTCATCATCCATTGTGAAGGTTTAAGGACATACATAGGACATGACAGTTCTCTAATGAGTAGCTAACTGATCGCACTTTTTTTCTCAATGCTCTTTTTTCCAGTTAGTAACATACTGTCAGCGATCATTTGGTGTTGATATTTCAACCTCTCCCTTAATTTATCCCTTGATTCTCTCTTCCAGTGTATGATCTTTGGTGAGTCCTACTGGATGGAAGAAGCTGCAATAATGTGTGAGTAATGGATGTTGGTTGCCTTTCTGAGAAACCATAGAAGCTCTCAGGTAAAAAATACACGCAAGATGATTATTTTGAAGTACTGATGCACCTTGCAATACATGTATCTGTTTTGTATTCATCCACTATGGATTATGACTATTTATTTGTTGTTCCCCTTTATATATAGAAGTGTGTTTTCCGAGTCGGGTTTTCTGACAACTATAGCCTGTGGGACATGATAAGAATATTTTCTCTACATTTATAAAGGACCAAAATGTCGATTGATTATATGTTTTTAGATTATTTATGTTTCTCTTCAATACTACATGTACTATCTCTGCTGACTGACATTTTTCTTTTGCCATCAATAGTAGCACTGAAAATCAATGAAATTCATCTGCTTGCATGTTCAGTTAGCTTGGCTTGATTCCTGTTTGCAGAATCTAACTTTCCCTTTCCATCGAGGGTTTCCTCTGCTCTATAATTTTCTTCTATTTCCTCATCCAAATTGTGTTTAAATGATAGGCAACATTGTGAATTATGACCAACTAGCTATGGTTTAGTACGGTATGGCTTTGTTATGGCTCATTTCATTGACCAGTGTATGGTTGGTTGTTACCATCTTAAACCCATATTTTGAGACCACGGAGAAAAGAAGGGCAACAAAGCTTTAGTTTTTGGGATATTATTATCATATAGTGAGCATGCTAAGCCACAACTAAGTCTTCTTGCATGTTGTCGTAATGTGTAATTGGATGTTAAGCTAATAACTTGATAGATGAAATTTAGTCGATCTTGCTGTATAAATTCTAGCATGGTGCAGACTGATAGCTGAAATTTTAGTCTATGTTGCACTATAAATTCTGGCAATGCAGTTGATCTTGCCGTATAATTTCTGGCATAGTGCAGACCATACAACACCACGACGATGGTCGATGGACACCATTATGTAAAAAAAATCTCAACAGTGCTATCTTGCATTTGTTGCATCTCTGCATTAGGTAAACATCCTTTTTTATTCTTACTTGCCTTACTTGATATGAGCAGCAGCAGATCGTTGTCCACATGCTAATTGCCAAACCGTGTGCTGCTACAAGTCGTGGGCCTTTTATGAGCGGCAACAGAACAACGTCATCTAAGCATGGATCAAAATGGACACTCCAAGGCTACAAGGACAAATGCAATCCCGCACATACATCTCCGATGACAATCTGGTCCCAACATAGGCATCGACTGAAGAGAAGGTAGCTCAGACCACACTATCCTAACTTTGTGATCATCACCGCATAGTCATCCAATACCACAACTATGAGGCGCTCAACACAATAACCCACACCTGCTCCACAGCTTGAGACTGGGCAAGGACGTAATATTGGAAACTCAATATGTCTCAGTAGCAATCTCTCTCTCTCTCTCTCTCTCTCTCTCTCTCTCTCTCTCTCTCTCTCTCTCTCCCTCTCTCTCCCTCTCTCCCTCCCTCCCTCCCTCCCTCCCTCAGTAGAGAGGTTTTTTGTGGTTAGGATGTACTGCTATATATCTTGGTCGTTTTATTTAGCATAATTGAGAAACGATAGAAGGGTAGAATGGACTGTTTGACATAGGTATGACTATAGCAGATCAATAAATGGGCATTTTAGTATTGTCCCACTGATAGAAGAGTTCACTAACCAACTGAATATACTGAGCGGTTGTGTGTGATACCTATTGTCGACATGGTAACATGATAATCAGATATTTACATGCAACCACAATGGTATGATGTTAATTTGATAACTTGTTAGTTTTTCTGGACAGTAATGTGATGTGTTCCCTTTGGTTTTGTTCGACCCTAACATACACAAGCATGTCTGTAGAAATCTTTATGCTATCAAACTCTTAAGTTCTATTTGTAAATCTGCTAACTTAAATTTTATTCAATTGAGTAAATGGAGTTCTTACAGATCGTATCATGTTTTGGTTTGTAGGTTGGAAACTTCAAGTCTTAAGTTTGTTAATGAGAGCAATGCAAAATTCTAAAGGGTCTGGCGTGTAAGCAAAACAGGTGTATGTCTATCTGTCGGCTGGAAACCGTATTTAGGTGCTGTAGAAGCTCTAAATAATTAGTTTTTTCTTGCTTTCAAGGTGCCATTTTATTTCAGGATTCGCTGAAGTAATCAAGTAATGTGGAGCTGTTGCTCATTCAAATATTATATTTTCTTATTGACTATCCATCCCTATTAGTGTTGTACTTGAAGGAAATATGCCGTAGAGGCAATAATAAAGTTGTTATTTATATTTCCTTATATCATGATAAATGTTTATTATTCATGCTAGAATTGTATTAACCGGAAACTTAGTACATGTGTGAATACATAGACAAAACAAAGTGTCCCTAGTATGCCTCTACTTGACTAGCTCGTTAATCAAATATGGTTAAGTTTCCTGATCATAGACATGTGTTGTCATTTGATGAACGGGATCACATCATTAGAGAATGATGTGATGGACAAGACCGATCCTTAGCTTAGCATAATGATCGTTAAGTTTTATTGCTATTGCTTTCTTTATGACTTATACATATTTCTCTGACTATGAGATTATGCAACTCCCGAATACCAGAGGAACACCTTATGTGCTATCAAACGTCACAACGTAACTGGGTGATTATAATGATGCTCTGCAGGTGTTTCTGAAGGTGTTTGTTGGGTTGGCATAGATCAAGATTAGGATTTGTCACTCCGAGTATCGGAGAGATATCTTTAGGCCCTCTCGGTAATGCACATCACTGTAAGCCTTGCAAGCAGTGTGACTAATGAGTTAGTTGCGGGATGATGTATTACGGAACGAGTAAAGAGACTTGCCGATAACGAGATTGAACTAGGTATGAGGATACCGACGATCGAATCTTCGTACAATATGTAGGAACCAATATGAGCATCCAGGTTCCGCTGTTGGTTATTGATCAGAGATGTGTATCAGTCATGTCTACATAATTCTCGAACCCGTAGGGTCCGCACACTTAACGTTCGATGCCGATTTGTATTATGAGTTATGTGTTCTGGTGACCGAAGATTGTTTGGAGTCCCGGATGAGATCACAGACATGACGAGGAGTCTTGAAATGGTCGAGAGGTAAAGATTGATATATTGGACTATAGTATTCGGACACCGAAATGGTTTCGGGACGTTTCAGATATTTATCGGAGTACCGAGGGGTTACCGAAACCCCCCAGGGAAGTAATGGGTCTTCATGGGCCATAGGGGAGAAAGAGAGGGGAGCCCGCAGGGTGGCGCGCGCCCCCTCCCAAGGGAGTCTAGTAGCAATACCATTGCCCATTGAATTTAGGACCTAGGAAACACCATTGCTGAAGCAGCTTTACGAGCTGAAGAAGTGGCCTTCCGTAAATGGTGAAGACAATGTCGCTGTGGCGTGTCGGCCGAGGCTTCTCCCCATGTTCCTTGGACCACAGATGTTGATCGCTTGTCCGACCTCGTCAGAGATACGAATCAAATCCGCCCTCAATCAATCACAAACCTTGCACGTGAACAAGCAACTACTGAACATCAACAACACCACTGCCTGATGGAGTAGTGGACGTCGATAGACACCTAATTAAACTGACCTCGTCTGGACACCCTGGCAAAGCCGGAGCAGCAGTGGCGTAGCCAGGATTTTCGGTCAGGGTGGTCCAATTGATATAAAAATATATATACATCACAAATACAACATACCAACATACTAGCAGAGGCAGAGCTATGTGTTAACATGAGGGGGCCAGTGCCCCCCATCCCCCAACTTTGAACCAATTTTTGAAAAAAAGGAGGTTTTACATGGGCAAAAAATTAGCCTTTGCCCTCCCCTGTCCCCCAACACTATGGTTTGTCTTTTGCCCTCAGCAGGAAGGTATATGGTCTGTTTGGTTCAGCGCCCCAAGCAACCCGGCCAAATATTTGGCGTTGACTTCACATTGACCTTTTTTGGGTCTTGTCCAATTTTGACGAGTGATTGGCAGACGAATCCTCTGGCAATTATTTGGCGTGCCAATATTGACCATGCGAGCACAAGGAGGATCCAAACGGACCCATCGTCTAGCTCCGTCACTGTATACTAGCATAGAATTTATCAAAAGAACACATCGTTAAGTTATCTTGCAACAATTCTACAATAAAAAGATTTAAATT
Organism: Triticum aestivum; assembly: GCF_018294505.1. Classification (NCBI taxonomy): domain Eukaryota; kingdom Viridiplantae; phylum Streptophyta; class Magnoliopsida; order Poales; family Poaceae; genus Triticum; species Triticum aestivum. The sequence continues at coordinate 44,790,338 of NC_057797.1, forward strand.
GTCAATTTCCAGTTCGAATGAACCCATAACCATCATTAATTAGTTGGCTCCATTTATCAATTTTGAGTTAAAGCACAAAATGAAAAGTCTTTTGTCCTCAAACTTTTCTCTCTCTTTCTCGGAGGATGGGGGCGCGCCCAAACTCCGGCAAGTCCCTCGCAACCCTGCCGACCTACCCCACCTTCTCCTCACTTACACCCACTCGATTAAGGTTACGGCGGCACCCCGATTGATCGACAACGGAACCGCCAGAGGAGCAGGAGGGAGAAATAGACCCGCCCGTGAGCTACATGCATCCATCTCGCGTACACGCCACCATCTTCTGCACTTCAGAGTTGCGCCGCCATGAGCTTCATTGGTAGCGTGTACGACCACGTCGAGGTCAGGATTCTCTTGCAGTCGGATTCCAAGCTTCCCCTTGTCGTTTTCGTCCTCGACAACTCTCAATACTGCACATGCCAGCCTTTGTGGCTCTCACCACTCTTGAAGTGCTCGACGGATTCCCCCAAGGTATTTTACCCTTTTCTTTGTATTTGTTCACTTTTCAATCGAACTGATGGTTTGGCATTGCATTGTCTACTTGAAAAGGTTATTGGAGATGTATTTTAAGGACAACTCATCTTAGGAGGCAAAAGAGATGATGGTGATTTCGAGATGCAATGATTGCGATAATTCAATAGGAAGCAGGGAGGAGAATGAGCCGTGGTTCTCAGTTCGGCCACATTCACATTCATTGAGATAGGGTAGAAGATCGTCATGCCAAGATCTTTAAAGATTATTTTGTGTCGAATCCAATTTATCCAAAGAAGACTTAATTTAGGTGGCGATTTCGCCTGCACCGAGTTATTTTCAACACCATTCACAAGCTATTGAGAAGCGTGATCTTGATGGAAATATGCCCTAGAGGCAATAAATAAAGTTGTTATTTTATATTTCCTTATTCATGATAAAGGTTTTTTATTCATGCTAGAATTGTATTGATCGGAAACTTAAATACATATGTGAATACATAAACAAATACCGTGTCCCTAGTAAGCCTCTACTAGACTAGCTCATTGATCAAAGATGGTTAAGGTTTCCTAATCATAGACATGTGTTGTCATTTGATAACGGGATCATATCATTAGGAGAATGATATGATGGACAAGACCCATCCGTTAGCTTAGCATATTGAGCATTCACTTTATTGCTATTGCTTTCTTCATGTCAAGTACATATTCCTTCGACTATGAGATTATGCAACTCTCGGATACCAGAGGAATACCTTGTGTGCTATCAAACGTCACAACGTAACTGGGTGATCATAAAGATGCTCTACATGTATCTCCGAAGGTGTTTGTTGAGTTGGCATAGATCAAGATTATGATTTGTCACTCCGAGTTTCGAAGATGTATCTCCGGGCCCTCTCGGTAATACACATCATAAGAAGCCTTGCAAGCAAAGTGACTAAGGAGTTAATTGCAAGATGATGTCTTACGGAACGAGTAAAGAGACTTGCCAGTAATGAGATGGAACTAGGTATGAAGATACCGACGATCGAATCTCGGGCAAGTAACATACCGATGGACAAATGGAATTACGTATGTTGTCATAAGGTTCGACCGATAAAGATCTCCGTATAATATGAGGAGCCAATATGGGCATCCAGGTTCCGCTATTGGTTGTTGACCAGAGAGGTGTCTCGGTCATGTCTACATAGTTCTCGAACCCATAGGGTCCGCACACTTAACGTTCGTTGACGATATAGTATTATATGAGTTATGTATGTTGGTGACCGAATGTTGTTCGGTGTTCCGGATGAGATCACGGACATGAGGAGGAGTTCCGGAATGGTCTGGAGGTAAATATTGATATATAGGATGATATGATTAGGCCAAGGAGTAAAGCCCACGGGGCTTTAGGTCGGTCCAAAAGGAGTTTTGCGGAGGCCAGAGGGCCAAATGCCAGAGACCCTGGCATCTGGCCCTGGGCCAGACACCGAGGCCCATGGCGTCTGGGCCAGACACCAAGGACTCTGGCGTCTGGTCCTGGAAGTTCGAGAAGGACTCTTCCTTGCGGGCAAACCGACTTTGAGGAGGCTCTTTCTCCAATTTTCGACCCGAGGGCTCAACATATAAATAGAGAGGCATGGCTAGCACCTGGAACACATCAAGAATCACCAAGTCGTGTCCCGGCAACCCTGTCCCCTCTAGTTTATCCTCCATCATAGTTTCTGTTGTGCTTGACGAAGCCCTGCGGAGATTGTTCTTCACCAAAACCATCACCACGCCGTCGTGCTGCCGGAACTCATTTACTACTTCGCCCGTCTTGTTGGATCAAGAAGGCGAGGACGTCATCGAGCTGAACGTGTGCTGAATGCGGATGTGCCGTACGTTCGGTACTTGATCGGGACGGACCGTGAAGGTGTACGACTACATCAACTGCGTTGATAAACGCTTCCGCTTAGCGATCTTCAAGGGTACGAAGATGCTCTCCCGTTCTCATAGCTATGCATCTCCATGGATAGATCTTGCGTGTGCATAGAAATTTTTTGTTTTCCATGCAACGTTTCCCAACAGATCCTTGGTTCACATTGAGAAGGAACGCAGTGGGAGAAATCAGTGTGAGTCCATTGATGAAGTGAACCGCGGTCCTATGGTGTGTTTGGATTTGAATATTTAAATAAGTGTAACTTCACAACACTTTACTTTTATACTTTATCATGTTTTATTTGAATTATCACTTCATTGGAACCAAATGGTGTGTTTGAATTTGAATATTTACATATGAGTACATTTAATTTAAAATGTTGTTGAAATTTGTGCACTGGAATTATGAAGTTTTGAAGTAATATGTTGTGCAAATATCAAGTTTGAATGGAGAATGTAAACAAAATGATGGAAGAATTAACAAAAAAAAATTGAGTTGAGTTTCAGGAAAAGAACCACGTGCACAATTTATTTGTACCATTGGACTTAATGTGTTAAAGTTTGGGGGGTTAAGTTTTAGAGAAAGGGTAGATGCTCTCAAATGTGCAATATATCACTTTGTTTCTTCTGGTAGCCGGGGTCGCTCATCCTCTATTTTCATAAAGGAGTGCTCCCTATGTCCCGAATTACTTATCGCGGAAATGAGGATACATTCATTTCTGTGACAAGTAACAAGACAGAGGGAGTATTAGAGAAGCTATAAAAAAACCATAATGGCCTATTAGCTCATCTAGTTAGAAGGTCGTAGGTTCGAGACCTGCATGGGCCATGATTTTTTTGCATTTCGGGGCGTATTTTTTATTTCTTATTTCATTTATTTTTAATAATGTGCACAAAAATAATAGTAAAAACAATATGGCTTTGTCCGGGATTGAACCGGTGACCTTCATTGTGTTAGGCTGACATGATAACCAACTACTCCACAAAACCAATTGGACAGGTTTGTGCAATAAATTTAGTTGGTATAAACATCGAAAAATCGTATTTCGACGTTACAAAAGATTCTGATAAAATTTACACACTGACAAATAAATGTATTTGCACTGTCCACTTCTTTAAAAGTCGGAATTTGTCAATTTTGTGTAGCTCGAGTGTCAATGTATTTTCTCATGAAAAATTTCACACATATAGTACACATCCATATGTCAATGTGTAATATTTTTATATTTTTCTAAAACTTTAAAATGTGAGTTTTCTTTTTTCTTTTTAAATAAGCTCCATGGAACTTGAGCACCAAAAGGCTGCACTCCTGACATCTATTTGGGGCAATATCTTCCCGCGATTCAAACGTTGTTTCTTTATTTGCGTGAAAGCATCAACGAAAATCCTTTTCTGAGCCCGGGCTCATCTGCACCTGTGTTGAATCAAAAATTTAAAACAAATACTAGAAAAATTCAAAGAATTCCAATTTTTTCCCATGGTAGAAAATTTGGTGCGTGAGATCTGGCCCAATTTTCAAATGATTTGGACAAATGAGAAACTCTCGGCAAAAAAGATAAATTCAGGGTCTGTAAAACAGTTTATTGTTCACATACTGTTTTGACACGATTTGTCTTTTTTGCTGAGAGTTACTCAGATGTCCAAATGAGCTAATATTTGGAGCGAACCTCACGCAATAAATTATCTACCATGGGAAAAAAATTGGAATTTTTCTAGTATTTTTTCATATTTTTTTTGATTGGGTGTAGATGAGCCTGGGCACCGAATCGCTGCACTCAAACATTACTTCTTACTTTCTTAGTGCATTGATATTAAATATATGTTACTCATTGTTTTTAGGCACATACACTCTCTCACACGCAGTTCCTTACAGCGGAAAAAAGTGGTTCGGGGACCGCATCCCGATGTTCTCCACTTTCGCCTCTAGTCATAATGCCCTCATATCTCATTCCTAGGTTGGGAATCCAGGCCTGATTGAGCTGTGTCTATGAGTTCCGGTTTGATGAGTTTTGATCTTTAATCCGTTACTATGAGCACCATAAAGCGACGTGCATGCCACCTGTTTTTATTTGAAAGAACGAGTTGCAAGCCTATTTACTAAATATAAGAAAGGAACTTCTATGTCATGTAAATTGGCCTGTTAGCTCAGTTGGTTAGATCGTCATGCTAATAACGCGAAGGTCGCAGGTTCGAGACCTGCACGGGCCATGGAGTTTTTATTTTTGCTTTGTTCCTTTTTAGTGTTTGTTTACCTGAAAAAGCCTGAAAAAGTTTGGCTTCGCCCGGGGTCGAACCCGGGGACCTTACAGACTGTTTAATCTGACGTGATTACCATGTACAACACGAAACCATGTTACATGACTTGTTCACTATATTTATTTATAGCAGTCCGCATCTTTCAACGATCCAAAATATGCAGTTTCTCTTCTTGCGTGAAAATCAATTGGTACTTTCTCTCTTTACTCCATTTGTATTAAAAATTAGATCGAACTTCATAAAATTCAATCAAATTTAACTAAAACGATCAACATCTACAATACTTAAGATGCACAGTATGAAAATAAACTTCTTGATGCATCTAATGATACTGATTTCAGAATATGAAGTTGATAAATTAACAATTGGATGAGTCCGGCGCATGGCGCGTGGATCTTCTTAGACGCCACTTCCTCCCGACGAACGTTGACACCATCACCAGCATTCATCGCACGTCGCCCCGCTTCACCGATGACATCATTGCCTAGGCATGGGTGAAGAACGGCATCTTCACCATTCGATCCACATATCACTTAGCCATGGATGAGCGCGAACGTCCATCGACAACCGCCATGAGCAGGCATCGGACAGTCGTCGTGCCATCTCCAAGATCACATGCGGGTGCCCTGCTCCCCCTATGGTATGTGTGTTTGCATGGAGAATTGTGTCTAACTCCTTTGCCACTTGGGCCAACAAATTTACGCGCCACCTTGAGCTTACTGATATTTGCCTCCGAGGTGTGGAAAGAGAGGACGGCTTCCATGCGCTATACATGTGCCTGCTCGCCAAGAATTTGTGGAGAAGGGGGAAACAGTTCTGCATGAGGGTACGCACACCCCTCATTTCAGAGTAGAGCCGTCGCAGGAACTGCGTTGGGTACCCCCCCCCCCCCCCCGGCCTGGCTGGACCAAGCTAAACACTGACGGGAGTCATGTTCCACCCACCAACGCGGCTGGAGGAGGCATGGGCTTGCAGGATGATTATTTTCGCAGCTTTAGAGAGTTGCTTACATGTGATAATGGTCTCCAGGTAGAGTTAGAGGCATCCAAAGAGGGCTTGTCACTAGCCCTCGAGAGGACAAAGCTGCCTGTCTTGGTGGAAATGGATAGTCGAGAAGCAATGTCGATGTTGATGGCACATTCTGAGGACTGGTCACAACATCGCCTGCTTGTGGAGGAGATTCGTAGGGTTACAACTGCTGCCGATAGGGAGATTTCTTTTACTCACATTATCACTCACATAATAGTCACTCACGTGCTCGCCGCGTATGCCCGTAGTACCCCGCACAACGGTTTGGCTGTGCTTGGGTTTGGACTTCATTGTAAACTTGTCTAAGGCGGATAAGCCTCCTTGAGTAATGAAATCTTCCTTTAGCCCCACAATTTTTTTATGAGTGTTGATATTTTTTCCCTAAAATCTTGGTCACTTATGAATTTTGGCCAAGACAAGTTTATGAGGAAGCGCCAAACTGGGGTTGGTGGGCGATAAGACATTCATTTGTACTTGAAATTATTGCTATGGTCTCGGCAACTTGTGAATTAACACTTGGTGACCCACCCTCTGCCAGACCCCCGCGTCGCCCCGAGCCGGGCGACTCGGGGGAAACCCTAGCCGCCCCCGGCCGGGCGCCCACCCTCCACGCACCCCCACGTCGCCGCCGACGGAGGGCCGGCCGGCGAATTCGCGCTGAGCCCTGGGATGGCGGCGGCGGTGCCATTTCTCATTCCCTCGAGCCCCAATCCCTCACCCTCCACCACTCCTCCCCCAACCCAGATATCTGGTTCAGCGGCTCCGGCGACCTCCACCGGCGACTGTAGCCCCCCCCCCAGATTCCCCTGTCCGCTGGCGGCACGAGTGGCTTGCCGCGGCCGCACCCCCCTTGTTGGCCCCCGTTCGCCCAGGACGTGATTTGGGTGCTCCTCCCAGCAGGTTACAGTGCTCTCCGGCCGGCCGGCCATGGCGGCCAGGTGTGCCTTGCTTGCTGGGCTACCCCGTCCCCCGCCCACCCTCCTGCCCGAGCGTCGGGCCGACCTCTTCGGAGGCGGCTTGTCCTGCCCGACGGTGCCTATTTCTTGCTGCTCGCCGGTCAGGAATGTAGCTGCGTGCGAGGCCCCTTCAACACCACCGCCTCCAACACCACCACCCCACAGGGACGGCTTCAGCCCGGCGGCCATGGACTTGCGTCCCTTTCCTGTGTTCATGGCCGGCCGGCGCGGTCTCGGACCCGACAAGCCCCGGGAGCTGCGCTCTTTCCGGTTCCTCTGGCTCACTAGCTCCTCGGTGTCTCTGCACCACCACCACCCTGCTGGTTACTTGGTTGGCCGTCCATCCCGGTGCATCTTCGTCTCCAACACTGCTCCAGGAGTTGCGTCCCCTTCCAGCTCCTTGGGCCCGCCGACACCCTGTTTCTTAGTCCCAGGTGGCCCAGGACTATGCTCCCTTCCAGAACCTGGCTCATCTGGGGCTACAACCACTGTCTAATACCCGCCGCCTCTCCTTCCGTCGCAGCCACGCAAGCTCGCCCTCCTCCGGAGTTCGCACGTCCAGCAGCGCCCGATGCCTCTTTCGGCGTCGAGCACGGCTCACCTTCCTGCAGTTGCAACTCCGGCCAAACGCCTGATGATGTCTACTACGCAACCTTCTTCTTGTAGACGTTGTTGGGCCTCCAAGTGCACATGTTTGTAGGACAGTAGAAAATTTCCCTCAAGTGGATGACCTAAGGTTTATAAATCCGTGGGAGGCGTAGGATGAAGATAGTCTCTCTCAAACCCTCCAACCAAATAACAAAGAGTCTCTTGTGTTCCCAACACACCCAATACAATGGTAAATTGTATAGGTGCACTAGTTCGGCGAAGAGATGGTGATACAAGTGCAATATGGATAGTAGATATAGGTTTTTGTAATCTGAAAATATCAAAACAGCGAGGTAGCAAGTAGTAAAAGTGGGCGAAAACGGTATTGTAATGCTTGAAAACAAGGCCTAGGGTTCATACTTTCACTAGTGCAAGTTCTCTCAACAATGATAACATAATTAGGTCATATAATAATCCCTCAACATGCAACAAAGAGTCACTCCAAAGTCAGTAATAGCGGAGAACAAATGGAGAGATTATTGTAGGGTATGAAACCACCTCAAAGTTATTCTTTCTGATCGATCTATTGGGCTATTCCTATAAGTGCCACAAACAACCCTAGAGTTCATACTAAAATAACACCTTAAGACACACATCAACCAAGACCCTAATGTCACCTAGATACTCCAATGTCACCACAAGTATCCGCGAGTTTGATTATACGATATGCATCACACAATCTCAGATTCAACTATTCAAACCAAGACAAATAACTTCAAAGAGTGTCCCAAAGTTTCTACCGGAGAGTCAAGACGAAAATGTGTGCCAACCCATATGCATAAGTTCACAAGGTCACAGAACCCGCAAGTTGATCACCAAAACATACATCAAATAGATCACGTGAATATCCTATTGTCACCACAGATAAGCACATGCAAGACATACATCAAGTGTTCTCAAATCCTTAAAGACTCAATCCGATAAGATAACTTCAAAGGGAAAACTCAATCCATTAGAGGGGGAGAAACATCATAAGATCCAACTATAATAGCAAAGCTCGAGGTACATCAAGATCGTGCAAAATCAAGAACACGAGAGAGAGTGGTCAAACACATAGCTACTGGTACATACCCTCAGCCCCGAGGGTGAACTACTCCCTCCTCGTCATGGAGAACACCGGGATGATGAAGATGGCCACCGGTGATGATTTACCCCTTCGGCAGGGTGCCGGAATAGGATCCCAATTGGTTTTTGGTGGCTACGGAGGCTTGCGGCGGCACAACTCCCTATCTAGGTTTCTTTTCTGGGGTTTCTATATTTATAGGAATCTTTGGTGTCGGTTTCACGTCAAGGGGGGGGGGGGGCACGAGTCAACCACAAGGTCGGAGGTCGCGCCCGGGGGGGGGGGGGGGGGGTAGGGCGCTGCGTCCACCCTTGTGGAGGCCTCGTGGCTCTTCTGGCCCAATTATTTAGCTTCGGGGGATTTTTTTTGGTCCATAAAAAGAACACCGTAAATTTTCAGCTCAATTGGACTCCGTTTGATATTCCTTTTCTGCGAAACTCAAAAACAAGGAAAAGACACAAACTGGCACTGGGCTCTAGGTTAATAGGTTAGTCCCAAAAATCATATAAAATAGCATATAAATGCATATAAAACATCTAAGATGGACAATATAATAGCATGGAACAATCAAAACTTATAGATACGTTGAAGATGTATCAAGCATCCCCAAGCTTAATTCCTGCTCGTCCTCGAGTAGGTAAATGATAAAAACAGAATTTTTGATGTGAAATGCTAGCAAGTGCACAAGTTTGATCAATGATAATTTCAATCACATTTTCTAGCATCATTATATATAATATTAGTGGCTCCTATCATAAAACTTCTCATGATCAAGTAAAAATCTATTCACATGTTAAAGCATAGATCATAAACTTCCTTGAAAACTAACAAACTATGTTCTCAGTCATCAAACAATTGCAATTCATCTTCTTTTCAAGAAGGGTCTATATCAGAGCTTTGATTTAGCAAATCCCACACACTCAACTATCATGTAGTCTTCCATGATTGCTACCACTCAAAGCATATTTTTAGAACAAATAGCATCCATCGAACACAGAGAAAGATAGGGGTTAATGTTTTGCCTCCCAACTTATTTATCATATAGATAATTGTCAACAATAATAATTCATAATCAAATATATTTGAATGGTCATATACGCTTAGATCTTTCCCCACCACATGATGCTTGCCAACTAAAGAGTAGGTTGGAATGAGAAGGAATACTACTGACTCTTGCATAAAAGTAAAAGATAGGCCCTTCGCAGAGGGAAGCAGGGATTTGCACAGGTGCCAGAGCTCGAAGCTTTTAAAACAGAGATTAAAATAATTTTGAGAGGTATGCTTTCATTGCCAAAATAACAACCAAGAGTTCCCAATATCTTCCAACTCGATACATTATAGGCGGTTCCCTAACAGAAAGGTAAAAAATTTACTCCTCCTCCACCAACAATCACATTTCACGGTTGGTCCGAAACAACGGGTACCGTCCAACTATCAACAATCCTGGGGGAGTTTTTTTTAATTTATTTTCGAGTTTGTTTTTGATCTTTTGATCATAGGACTGGGCATCCCAATTACCAGCCATTTTCTCGTGAATGATCAGTGGAGTCCACTCATCGTGAGAATAACCCACCTAGCATGGAAGATACTAACGACCCCTAGTCGCTACATGAGCGATCCGGGCATACAAAAAAGATTATTATTTGAAGGTTTAGAGTTTGGCACATGCAAATTTACTTGGAACGGCAGGAAAATACCGCATATAGGTAGATATGGTGGACACTCATGGAAGAAACTTGGTTCAAGGAATTTGGATGCATAAGCAGTATTCCCGCTTAGTACAGAAATTTAGGCTAGCAAAAGATTCTAAATAACAAGCACCATATGTTGGAGGATCTATAAAAATATAACTTCTATACAAATATGCAATTTCTCTTCTTGTGTGAGAATCAATTGGTACTTTCTCTCTTTACTCCATTTGTAATAAAAATTAGATCAAACTTCATAAAATTCGATCAAATTTAACTAAAACGATCAACATCTACAATACTTAAGATGTACAATATGAAAATTAACTTCTTGATGCATCTAATGATATTGATTTCAGAATATGAAGTTGATAAATTAACAATTGGATGAGTCCGGCGCATGGCGCGTGGATCTTCTTAGACGCCACTTCCTCCCGACAGACGTTGACACCATCACCAGCATTCATCGCACGTCGCCCCGCTTCACCGACGACATCATTGCCTAAGCATGGGTGAAGAACGACATCTTCACCATTCGATCCACATATCACTTAGCCATGGACGAGCGCGAGCGTCCATCGACAACCGCCATGAGCAGGCATCGGACAGTCGTCGTGCCATCTCGAAGATCACATGCGGGTGCCCTGCTCTCCCTAAGGTACGTGTGTTTGCATGGAGAATTGTATCCAACTCCTTTGCCACTTGGGCCAACAAATTTACCCGCCACCTTGAGCTTACTGATATTTTCCTCCGAGGTGTGGAACGAGAGGACGGCTTCCATGCGCTATACAGGTGCCTGCTCGCCAAGAATTTGTGGAGAAGGGGGAAACGGTTCTGCATGAGGGTACGCACACCCCTCATTTCAGAGTAGAGCCGTGGCAGGAACTGCGTTGGGTACCCCCGGCCTGGCTGGACCAAGCTAAACACTGACGGGAGTCATGTTCCACCCACCAACGCGGCTGGAGGAGGCATAGGCTTGCAGGATGATTATTTTCGTAGCCTTAGAGAGTTGCTTACATGTGATAATGGTCTCCAGGTAGAGTTAGAGGCATCCAAAGAGGGCTTGTCACTAGCCCACGAGAGGACAAAGCTGCCTGTCTTGGTGGAAATGGATAGTGGAGAAGCAATGTCGATGTTGATGGCACATTCTGAGGACTGGTCACAACATCGCCTGCTTGTGGAGGAGATTCGTAGGGTTACAACTGCTGCCGGTAGGGAGATTTCTTTTACTCACATTAGTCACTCACATAATAGTCACTCACGTGCTCGCCGCGTATGCCCGTAGTACCCCGCACAACGGTTTGGCTGTGCTTGGGTTAGGACTTCATTGTAAACTTGTCTAAGGCGGATAAGCCTCCTTGAGTAATGAAATCTTCCTTTAGCCCCAAATTTTTTTATGAGTGTTGATATTTTTTCCCTAAAATCTTGGTCACTTATGAATTTTGGCCAAGACAAGTTTATGAGGAAGCGCCAAACTGGGGTTGGTGGGCGATAAGACATTCATTTGTACTTGAAATTATTGCTATGGTCTCGGCAACTTGTGAATTAACACTTGGTGACCCACCCTCCGCCAGACCCCCGCGTCACCCCGAGCCGGGCGACTCGGGGGAAACCCTAGCCGCCCCCGGCCGGGCACCCACTCCCCATGCACCCCCACATTGCTGCCGACGGAGGGCCGGCCGGCGAATTCGCGCCGAGCCCTGGGATGGCGGCGGCGGTGCCATTTCTCATTCCCTCGAGCCCCAATCCCTCACCCTCCACCACTCCTCCCCCAACCCAGATATCTGGTTCAGCGGCTTCGGCGACCTCCACCGGCGACTGTAGCCCCCCCAGATTCCCCTGCCCGCTGGCGGCACGAGTGGCTTGCCGCGGCCGCACCCCCTGTGTTGGCCCCCGTTTGCCCAGGACGTGGTTTGGGTGCTCCTCCCAGCAGGTTACAGTGCTCTCCGGCCGGCCGGCCATGGCGGACAGGTGTGCCTTGCTTGCTGGGCTACCCCCTCCCCTGCCCACCCTCCTGCCCGAGCGTCGGGCCGACCTCTTAGGAGGCGGCTTGTCCTGCCCGACGGTGCCTATTTCTTGCCGCTCGCCGGTCAGGAATGTAGCTGCGTGCGAGGCCCCTTCAACACCACCGCCTCCAACACCACCACCCCACAGGGACGGCTTCAGCCCGGCGGCCATGGACTTGCGTCCCTTTCCTGTGTTCATGGCCGGCCGGCGCGGTCTCGGACCTGACAAGCCCCGGGAGCTGCGCTCTTTCCGGCTCCTCTGGCTCACTAGCTCCTCGGTGTCTCCGCACCACCACCACCCTGCTGGTTACTTGGTTGGCCGTCCATCCCGGTGCATCTTCGTCTCCAACACTGCTCCAGGAGTTGCGTCCCCTTCCAGCTCCTTGGGCCCGCTAGCACCCTGTTTCTTAGTCCCAGGTGGCCCAGGACTATGCTCCCTTCCAGAACCTGGCTCATCTGGGGCTACAACCACTGTCTAATACCCGCTGCCTCTCCTTCCGTCGCAGCCACGCAAGCTCGCCCTCCTCCGGAGTTCGCATGTCCAGCGGCGCCCGATGCCTCTTTCGGCGTCGAGCACGGCTCACCTTCCTGCAGTTGCAACTCCGGCCAAACGCCTGATGATGTCTACTGCGCAACCTTCTTCTTGTAGACGTTGTTGGGCCTCCAAGTGCACATGTTTGTAGGACAGTAGCAAATTTCCCTCAAGTGGATGACCTAAGGTTTATAAATCCGTGGGAGGCGTAGGATGAAGATAGTCTCTCTCAAACCCTCCAACCAAATAACAAAGAGTCTCTTGTGTCCCCAACATACCCAATACAATGGTAAATTGTATAGGTGCACTAGTTCGGCAAAGAGATGGTGATACAAGTGCAATATGGATAGTAGATATAGGTTTTTGTAATCTGAAAATATAAAAACAGCGAGGTAGCAAGTAGTAAAAGTGGGCGAAAACGGTATTGTAATGCTTGAAAACAAGGCCTAGGGTTCATACTTTCACTAGTGCAAGTTCTCTCAACAATGATAACATAATTAGGTCATATAATAATCCCTCAACATGCAACAAAGAGTCACTCCAAAGTCAGTAATAGCGGAGAACAAACGGAGAGATTATTGTAGGGTATGAAACCACCTCAAAGTTATTCTTTCTGATCGATCTATTGGGCTATTCCTATAAGTGCCACAAACAGCCCTAGAGTTCATACTAAAATAACACCTTAAGACACACATCAACCAAGACCCTAATGTCACCTAGATACTCCAATGTCACCACAAGTATCCGCGGGTTTGATTATACGATATGCATCACACAATCTCAGATTCAACTATTCAAACCAAGACAAATAACTTCAAAGAGTGTCCCAAAGTTTCTACCGGAGAGTCAAGACGAAAACGTGTGCCAACCCATATGCATAAGTTCACAAGGTCACAGAACCCGCAAGTTGATCACCAAAACATACATCAAATAGATCACGTGAATATCCTATTGTCACCACAGATAAGCACATGCAAGACATACATCAAGTGTTCTCAAATCCTTAAAGACTCAATCCGATAAGATAACTTCAAAGGGAAAACTCAATCCATTAGAGGGGGAGAAACATCATAAGATCCAACTATAATAGCAAAGCTCGAGGTACATCAAGATTGTGCAAAATCAAGAACACGAGAGAGAGTGGTCAAACACATAGCTACTGGTACATACCCTCAGCCCCGAGGGTGAACTACTCCCTCCTCGTCATGGAGAACACCGGGATGATGAAGATGGCCACCGGTGATGATTTACCCCTTCGGCAGGGTGCCGGAATAGGGTCCCAATTGGTTTTTGGTGCCTACGGAGGCTTGCGGCGGCAGAACTCCCGATCTAGGTTTCTTTTCTGGGGTTTCTATATTTATAGGAATTTTTGGTGTCGGTTTCACGTCAGCGGGGGGGGGGGGGGGGGCACGAGTCAACCACAAGGTCGGAGGTCGCGCCCGGGGGGGGGGGGGGTAGGGCGCTCCCTCCACCCTTGTGGAGGCCTCGTGGCTCTTCTGGCCCAATTATTTAGCTTCCGGGGATTCTTTTGGTCAATAAAAAGAACACCATAAATTTTCAGCTCAATTGGACTCCGTTTGATATTCCTTTTCTGCGAAACTCAAAAACAAGGAAAAGACACAAACTGGCACTGGGCTCTAGGTTAATAGGTTAGTCCCAAAAATCATATAAAATAGCATATAAATGCATATAAAACATCTAAGATGGACAATATAATAGCATGGAACAATCAAAACTTATAGATACGTTGGAGATGTATCAAGCATCCCCAAGCTTAATTCCTGCTCGTCCTCGAGTAGGTAAATGATAAAAACAGAATTTTTGATGTGAAATGCTAGCAGGTGCACAAGTTTGATCAATGATAATTTCAATCACATTTTCTAGCATCATTATATATAATATTAGTGGCTCCTATCATAAAACTTCTCATGATCAAGTAAAAATCTATTCACATGTTAAAGCATAGATCATAAACTTCCTTGAAAACTAACAAACTATGTTCTCAGTCATCAAACAATTGCAATTCATCTTCTTTTCAAGAAGGGTCTATGTCAGAGCTTTGATTTAGCAAATCCCACACACTCAACTATCATGTAGTCTTCCATGATTGCTACCACTCAAAGCATATTTTTAGAACAAATAGCATCCATCAAACACAGAGAAAGATAGGGGCTTAATGTTTTGCCTCCCATCTTATTTATCATATAGATAATTGTCAACAATAATAATTCATAATCAAATATATTTGAATGGTCATATACGCTTAGATCTTTCCCCACCACATGATGCTTGCCAACTAAAGAGTAGGTTGGAATGAGAAGGAATACTACTGGCTCTTGCATAAAAGTAAAAGATAGGCCCTTCGCAGAGGGAAGCAGGGATTTGCACAGGTGCCAGAGCTCGAAGCTTTTAAAACAGAGATTAAAATAATTTTGAGAGGTATGCTTTCATTGCCAAAATAACAACCAAGAGTTCCCAATATCTTCCATACTAGATACATTATAGGCGGTTCCCTAACAGAAAGGTA
Source organism: Triticum aestivum (assembly GCF_018294505.1). Taxonomy (NCBI): domain Eukaryota; kingdom Viridiplantae; phylum Streptophyta; class Magnoliopsida; order Poales; family Poaceae; genus Triticum; species Triticum aestivum. The sequence continues at coordinate 44,805,451 of NC_057797.1, forward strand.
AAAAATTTACTCCCCCTCTACCAACAATCACATTTCATGGTTGGTCCGAAACAACGGGTACCGTCCAACTATCAACAATCCTGGGGGAGTTTTTTTTAATTTATTTTCGAGTTTGTTTTTGATCTTTTGATCATAGGACTGGGCATCCCAATTACCAGCCATTTTCTCGTGAATGATCAGTGGAGTCCACTCATCGTGAGAATAACCCACCTAGCATGGAAGATACTAACGACCCCTAGTCGCTACATGAGCGATCCGGGCATACAAAAAAGATTATTATTTAAAGGTTTAGAGTTTGGCACATGCAAATTTACTTGGAACGGCAGGAAAATACCGCATATAGGTAGATATGGTGGACACTCATGGAAGAAACTTGGTTCAAGGAATTTGGATGCATAAGCAGTATTCCCGCTTAGTACAGAAATTTAGGCTAGCAAAAGATTCTAAATAACAAGCACCATATGTTGGAGGATCTATAAAAATATAACTTCTATACAAATATGCAATTTCTCTTCTTGTGTGAGAATCAATTGGTACTTTCTCTCTTTACTCCATTTGTAATAAAAATTAGATCAAACTTCATAAAATTCGATCAAATTTATCTAAAACGATCAACATCTACAATACTTAAGATGTACAATATGAAAATTAACTTCTTGATGCATCTAATGATATTGATTTCAGAATATGAAGTTGATAAATTAACAATTGGATGAGTCCGGCGCATGGTGCGTGGATCTTCTTAGACGCCACTTCCTCCCGATGGACATTGACACCATCACCAGCATTCATCGCACGTCGCCCCGCTTCACCGACGACATCATTGCCTAAGCATGGGTGAAGAACGGCATCTTCACCATTCGATCCACATATCACTTAGCCATGGACGAGCGCGAGCGTCCATCGACAACCGCCATGAGCAGGCATCGGACAGTCGTCGTGCCATCTCGAAGATCACATGCGGGTGCCCTGATCTCCCTAAGGTACGTGTGTTTGCGTGCAGAATTATGTCCAACTCCTTTGCCACTTGGGCCAACAAATTTACCCGCCACCTTGAGCTTACTGATATTTGCCTCCGAGGTGTGGAACGAGAGGACGGCTTCCATGCGCTATACAGGTGCCTGCTCGCCAAGAATTTGTGGAGAAGGGGGAAACGGTTCTGCATGAGGGTACGCACACCCCTCATTTCAGAGTAGAGCCATGGCAGGAACTGCGTTGGGTACCCCCCGGCCTGGCTGGACCAAGCTAAACACTGACGGGAGTCATGTTCCACCCACCAACGCGGCTGGAAGAGGCATGGGATTGCAGGATGATTATTTTCGCAGCTTTAGAGAGTTGCTTACATGTGATAATGGTCTCCAGGTAGAGTTAGAGGCATCCAAAGAGGGCTTGTCACTAGCCCACGAGAGGACAAAGCTGCCTGTCTTGGTGGAAATGGATAGTGGAGAAGCAATGTCGATGTTGATGGCACATTCTGAGGACTAGTCACAACATCGCCTGCTTGTGGAGGAGATTCGTAGGGTTACAACTGCTGCCGATAGGGAGATTTCTTTTACTCACATTAGTCACTCACGTGCTCGCCGCGTACGCCCGTAGTACCCCGCACAATGGTTTGGCTGTGCTTGGGTTAGGACTTCATTGTAAACTTGTCTAAGGCAGATAAGCCTCCTTGAGTAATCAAATCTTCCTTTAGCCCCAATTTTTTTTATGAGTGTTGATATTTTTTCCCTAAAATCTTGGTCACTTATGAATTTTGGCCAAGACAAGTTTATGAGGAAGCGCCAAACTGGGGTTGGTGGGCGATAAGACATTCATTTCTACTTGAAATTATTGCTATGGTCTCGGCAACTTGTGAATTAACACTTGGTGACCCACCCTCCGCCAGACCCCCGCGTCGCCCCGAGCCGGGCGACTCGGGGGAAACACTAGCCGCCCCCGGCCGGGCACCCACTCTCCACGCACCCCCACGTCGCCGCCGACGGAGGGCCGGCCGGCGAATTCGCGCCGAGCCCTGGGATGGCGGCGGCGGTGCCATTTCTCATTCCCTCGAGCCCCAATCCCTCACCCTCCACCACTCCTCCCCCAACCCAGATATCTGGTTCAGCGGCTCCGGTGACCTCCATCGGCGACTGTAGCCCCCCCAGATTCCCCTGCCCGCTGGCGGCACGAGTGGCTTGCCACGGCCGCACCCCCTGTGTTGGCCCCCGTTCGCCCAGGACGTGATTTGGGTGCTCCTCCCAGCAGGTTACAGTGCTCTCCGGCCGGCCAGCCATGGCGGCCAGGTGTGCCTTGCTTGCTGGGCTACCCCCTCCCCCGCCCACCCTCCTGCTCGAGCGTCGGGCCGACCTCTTCAGAGGCGGCTTGTCCTGCCCGACGGTGCCTATTTCTTGCTGCTCGCCGGTCAGGAATGTAGCTGCGTGCGAGGCCCCTTCAACACCACCGCCTCCAACAGCACCACCCCACAGGGACGGCTTCAGCCCGGCGACCATGGACTTGCGTCCCTTTCCTGTGTTCATGGCCGGCCGACGCGGTCTCGGACCCGACAAGCCCCGGGAGCTGCGCTCTTTCCGGCTCCTCTAGCTCACTAGCTCCTCGGTGTCTCCGCACCACCACCACCCTACTGGTTACATGGTTGGCCATCCATCCCGGTGCATCTTCGTCTCCAACACTGCTCCAGGAGTTGCGTCCCCTTCCAGCTCCTTGGGCCCGCCGGCACCCTGTTTCTTAGTCCCATGTGGCCCAGGACTATGCTCCCTTCCAGAACCTGGCTCATCTGGGGCTACAACCACTGTCTAATACCTACCGCCTCTCCTTCCGTTGCAGCCACGCAAGCTCGCCCTCCTCCGGAGTTCGCATGTCCAGCGGCGCCTGATGCCTCTTTCGGCGTCGAGCACGGTCACCTTCCTGCAGTTGCAACTCCGGCCAAACGCCCGATGATGTCTACTACGCAACCTTCTTCTTATAGACGTTGTTGGGCCTCCAAGTGCACATGTTTGTAGGACAGTAGCAAATTTCCCTCAAGTGGATGACCTAAGGTTTATAAATCCGTGGGAGGCGTAGGATGAAGATAGTCTCTCTCAAACCCTCCAACCAAATAACAAAGAGTCTCTTGTGTCCCCAACACACCCAATACAATGGTAAATTGTATAGGTGCACTAGTTCGGCGAAGAGATGGTGATACAAGTGCAATATGGATAGTAGATATAGGTTTTTGTAATCTGAAAATATAAAAACAGCGAGGTAGTAAGTAGTAAAAGTGGGCGAAAACGGTATTGTAATGCTTGAAAACAAGGCCTAGGTTTCATACTTTCACTAGTGCAAATTCTCTCAACAATGATAACATAATTAGGTCATATAATAATCCCTCAACATGCAACAAAGAGTCACTCCAAAGTCAGTAATAGCGGAGAACAAATGGAGAGATTATTGTAGGGTATGAAACCACCTCAAAGTTATTCTTTCTGATCGATCTATTGGGCTATTCCTATAAGTGCCACAAACAGACCTAGAGTTCATACTAAAATAACACCTTAAGACACACATCAACCAAGACCCTAATGTCACCTAGATACTCCAATGTTACCACAAGTATCCGCGGGTTTGATTATACGATATGCATCACACAATCTCAGATTCAACTATTCAAACCAAGACAAATAACTTCAAAGAGTGTCCCAAAGTTTCTACTGGAGAGTCAAGACGAAAACGTGTGCCAACCCATATGCATAAGTTCACAAGGTCACAGAACCCGCAAGTTGATCACCAAAACATACATCAAATAGATCACGTGAATATCCTATTGTCACCACAGATAAGCACATGCAAGACATACATCAAGTGTTCTCAAATCCTTAAAGACTCAATCCAATAAGATAACTTCAAAGGGAAAACTCAATCCATTAGAGGGTGAGAAACATCATAAGATCCAACTATAATAGCAAAGCTCGAGGTACATCAAGATCGTTCAAAATCAAGAACACGAGAGAGAGTGGTCAAACACATAGCTACTGGTACATACCCTCAGCCCCGAGGGTGAACTACTCCCTCCTCGTCATGGAGAACACCGGGATGATGAAGATGGCCACCGGTGATGATTTACCCCTTCGGCAGGGTGCCGGAATAGGGTGCCAATTGGTTTTTGGTGGCTACGGAGGCTTGCAGCGGCAGAACTCCCGATCTAGGTTTCTTTTCTGGGGTTTCTATATTTATAGGAATTTTTGGTGTCGGTTTCACGTCAAGGGGGGGGGGGGGGTCCACGAGTCAACCACAAGGTCGGAGGTCGCGCCCCGGTGGGGGGGGGGGTAGGGCGCTCCCTCCACCCTTGTGGAGGCCTCGTGGCTCTTCTGGCCCAATTATTTAGCTTCGGGGTATTCTTTTGGTCCATAAAAAGAACACTGTAAATTTTCAGCTCAATTGGACTCCGTTTGATATTCCTTTTCTGCGAAACTCAAAAACAAGGAAAAGACACAAACTGGCACTGGGCTCTAGGTTAATAGGTTAGTCCCAAAAATCATATAAAATAGCATATAAATGCATATAAAACATCTAAGATGGACAATATAATAGCATGGAACAATCAAAAGTTATATATACGTTGGATATGTATCAAGCATCCCCAAGCTTAATTCCTGCTCGTCCTCGAGTAGGTAAATGATAAAAACAGAATTTTTGATGTGAAATGCTAGCAAGTGCACAAGTTTGATCAATGATAATTTCAATCACATTTTCTAGCATCATTATATATAATATTAGTGGCTCCTATCATAAAACTTCTCATGATCAAGTAAAAATCTATTCACATGTTAAAGCATAGATCATAAACTTCCTTGAAAACTAACAAACTATGTTCTCAGTCATCAAACAATTGCAATTCATCTTCTTTTCAGGAAGGGTCTATGTCAGAGCTTTGATTTAGCAAATCCCACACACTCAACTATCATGTAGTCTTCCATGATTGCTACCACTCAAAGCATATTTTTAGAATAAATAGCATCCATCGAACACAGAGAAAGATAGGGGCTTAATGTTTTGCCTCCCAACTTATTAATCATATAGATAATTGTCAACAATAATAATTCATAATCAAATATATTTGAATGGTCATATACGCTTAGATCTTTCCCCACCACATGATGCTTGCCAACTAAAGAGTAGGTTGGAATGAGAAGGAATACTACTGACTCTTGCATAAAAGTAAAAGATAGGCCCTTCGCAGAGGGAAGCAGGGATTTGCACAGGTGCCAGAGCTCGAAGCTTTTAAAACATAGATTAAAATAATTTTGAGAGGTATGCTTTCATTGACAAAATAACAACCAAGAGTTCCCAATATCTTCCATACTAGATACATTATAGGCGGTTCCCTAACAGAAAGGTAAAAAATTTACTCCCCCTCCACCAACAATCACATTTCACGGTTGGTCCGAAACAACGGGTACCGTCCAACTATCAACAATCCTGGGGGAGTTTTTTTTAATTTATTTTCGAGTTTGCTTTTGATCTTTTGATCATAGGACTGGGCATCCCAATTACCCGCCATTTTCTCGTGAATGATCAGTGGAGTCCACTCATCGTGAGAATAACCCACCTAGCATGGAAGATACTAACGACCCCTAGTCGCTACATGAGCGATCCGGGCATACAAAAAAGATTATTATTTGAAGGTTTAGAGTTTGGCACATGCAAATTTACTTGGAACGGCAGGAAAATACCGCATATAGGTAGATATGGTGGACACTCATGGAAGAAACTTGGTTCAAGGAATTTGGATGCATAAGCAGTATTCCCGCTTAGTACAGAAATTTAGGCTAGCAAAAGATTCTAAATAACAAGCACCATATGTTGGAGGATCTATAAAAATATAACTTCTATACAAATATGCAATTTCTATTCTTGTGTGTGAATCAATTGGTACTTTCTCTCTTTACTCCATTTGTAATAAAAATTAGATCAAACTTCATAAAATTCGATCAAATTTATCTAAAACGATCAACATCTACAATACTTAAGATGTACAATATGAAAATTAACTTCTTGATGCATCTAATGATATTGATTTCAGAATATGAAGTTGATAAATTAACAATTGGATGAGTCCGGCGCATGGTGCGTGGATCTTCTTAGACGCCACTTCCTCCCGACGGACGTTGACACCATCACCAGCATTCATCGCACGTCGCCCCGCTTCACCGACGACATCATTGCCTAAGCATGGGTGAAGAACGGCATATTCACCATTCGATCCACATATCACTTAGCCATGGACGAGCGCGAGCGTCCATCGACAACCGCCATGAGCAGGCATCGGACAGTCGTCGTGCCATCTCGAAGATCACATGCGGGTGCCCTGCTCTCCCTAAGGTACGTGTGTTTGCATGGAGAATTGTGTCCAACTCCTTTGCCACTTGGGCCAACAAATTTACCCGCCACCTTGAGCTTACTGATATTTGCCTCCGAGGTGTGGAACGAGAGGACGGCTTCCATGCGCTATACAGGTGCCTGCTCGCCAAGAATTTGTGGAGAAGGGGGAAACGGTTCTGCATGAGGGTACGCACACCCCTCATTTCAGAGTACAGCCGTGGCAGGAACTGCGTTGGGTACCCCCCGGCCTGGCTGGACCAAGCTAAACACTGACGGGAGTCATGTTCCACCCACCAACGCGGCTGGAGGAGGCATGGGCTTGCAGGATGATTATTTTCGCAGCTTTAGAGAGTTGCTTACATGTGATAATGGTCTCCAGGTAGAGTTAGAGGCATCCAAAGAGGGCTTGTCACTAGCCCACGAGAGGACAAAGCTGCATGTCTTGGTGGAAATGGATAGTGGAGAAGCAATGTCGATGTTGATGGCACATTCTGAGGACTAGTCACAACATCGCCTGCTTGTGGAGGAGATTCGTAGGGTTACAACTGCTGCCGATAGGGAGATTTCTTTTACTCACATTAGTCACTCACATAATAGTCACTCACGTGCTCGCCGCGTACGCCCGTAGTACCCTGCACAACGGTTTGGCTGTGCTTGGGTTAGGACTTCATTGTAAACCTGTCTAAGGCGGATAAGCCTCCTTGAGTAATGAAATCTTCCTTTAGCCCCAATTTTTTTTATGAGTGTTGATATTTTTTCCCTAAAATCTTGGTCACTTATGAATTTTGGCCAAGACAAGTTTATGAGGAAGCGCCAAACTGGGGTTGGTGGGCGATAAGACATTCATTTGTACCTGAAATTATTGCTATGGTCTCGGCAACTTGTGAATTAACACTTGGTGACCCACCCTCCGCCAGACCCCCGCGTCGCCCCGAGCGGGGCGACTCGGGGGAAACCCTAGCCGCCCCCGGCCGGGCACCCACTCTCCACGCACCCCCACGTCGCCGCCGACGGAGGGCCGGCCGGCGAATTCGCGCCGAGCCCTGGGATGGCGGCGGTGGTGCCATTTCTCATTCCCTCGAGCCTCAATCCCTCACACTCCACCACTCCTCCCCCAACCCAGATATCTGGTTCAGCGGCTCCGGCGACCTCCACCGGCGACTGTAGCCCCCCAGATTCCCCTGCCCGCTGGCGGCACGAGTGGCTTGCCGCGGCCGCACCCCCTGTGTTGGCCCCCGTTCGCCCAGGACGTCATTTGGGTGCTCCTCCCAGTAGGTTACAGTGCTCTCCGGCCGGCCGGCCATGGCGGCCAGGTGTGCCTTGCTTGCTGGGCTACCCCCTCCCCCGCCCACCCTCCTGCCCGAGCGTTGGGCCGACCTCTTCGGAGGCGGCTTGTCCTGCCCGGCGGTGCCTATTTCTTGCTGCTCGCCGGTCAGGAATGTAGCTGCGTGCGAGGCCCCTTCAACACCACCGCCTCCAACACCACCACCCCACAGGGACGGCTTCAGCCTAGCGGCCATGGACTTGCGTCCTTTTCCTGTGTTCATGGCCGGCCGGCGCGGTCTCGGACCCGACAAGCTCCGGGAGCTGCGCTCTTTCCGGCTCCTCTGGCTCACTAGCTCCTCGGTGTCTCCGCACCACCACCACCCTGCTGGTTACTTGGTTGGCCGTCCATCCCGGTGCATCTTCGTCTCCAACACTGCTCCAGGAGTTGCGTCCCCTTCCAGCTCCTTGGGCCCGCCGACACCCTGTTTCTTAGTCCCAGGTGGCCCAGGACTATGCTCCCTTCCAGAACCTGGCTCATCTAGGGCTACAACCACTATCTAATACCCACCGCCTCTCCTTCCATCGCAGCCACACAAGCTCGCCCTCCTCCGGAGTTCGCAAATTTACTTGGAACGGCAGGAAAATACCGCATATAGGTAGATATGGTGGACACTCATGGAAGAAACTTGGTTCAAGGAATTTGGATGCACAAGCAGTATTCCCGCTTAGTACAGAAATTTATGCTAGCAAAAGATTCTAAATAACAAGCACCATATGTTGGAGGATCTATAACAATATAACTTCTATACAAATATGAAATTTCTCTTCTTGTGTGAGAATCAATTGGTACTTTCTCTCTTTACTCCACTTGTATTAAAAATTAGATCAAACTTCATAAAATTTGATCAAATTTAACTAAAACGATCAACATCTACAATACTTAAGATGCACAGTATGAAAATTAACTTCTTGATGCATATAATGATATTGATTTCAGAATATGAAGTTGATAAATTAACAATTGGATGAGTCCGGCGCATGGCGCGTGGATATTCTTAGATGCCACTTCCTCCCGACGGACGTAGACACCATCACCAGCATTCATCGCACGTCGCCCCGCTTCACCGACGACATCATTGCCTAGGCATGGGTGAAGAACGGCATCTTCACTATTCGATCCACATATCACTTAGCCATGGACGAGCGCGAGTGTCCATCGACAACCGCCATGAGCAGGCATCGGACAGTCGTCGTGCCATCTCGAAGATCACATGCGGGTGCCCTGCTCCCCCTAAGGTACGTGTGTTTGCATGGAGAACTGTGTCCAACTCCTTTGCCACTTGGGCCAACAAATTTACTCGCCACCTTGAGCTTACTGATATTTGCCTCTGAGGTGTGGAACGAGAGGACGGCTTTAATGCGCTATACAGGTGCCTACTCGCCAAGAATTTGTGGAGAAGGGGGAAACGGTTCTGCATGAGGGTACGCACACCCCTCATTTCAGAGTAGAGCCGTGGCAGGAACTGCGTTGGGTACCCCCCCGGCCTGGCTGGACCAAGCTAAACACTGACGGGAGTCATGTTCCACCCACCAATGCGGCTGGAGGAGGCATGGGCTTGCAGAATGATTATTTTCACAGCTTTAGAGAGTTGCTTACATGTGATAATGGTCTCCAGGTAGAGTTAGAGGCATCCAAAGAGGGCTTGTCACTAGCCCTCGAGAGGACAAAGCTGTCTGTCTTGGTGGAAATGGATAGTGGAGAAGCAATGTCGATGTTGATGGCACATTCTGAGGACTGGTCACAACATTGCCTGCTTGTGGAGGAGATTCGTAGGGTTACAACTGCTGCCGATAGGGAGATTTCTTTTACTCACATTAGTCACTCACATAATAGTCATTCACGTGCTCGCCGCGTACGCCCGTAGTACCCCGCACAACGGTTTGGCTGTGCTTGGGTTTGGACTTCATTGTAAACTTGTCTAAGGTGGATAAGCCTCCTTGAGTAATGAAATCTTCCTTTAGCCCCACAACAGAATTTTTGATGTGAAATGCTAGCAAGTGCACAAGTTTGATCAATGATAATTTCAATCACATTTTCTAGCATCATTATATATAATATTAGTGGCTCCTATCATAAATCCTCTCATGATCAAGTAACAAGCTATTCACATGTTAAAGGAAAGATCATAAACTTCCTTGAAAACTAACAAACTATGTTCTCAGTCATCAAACAATTACAATTCATCTTATTTTCAGGAAGGGTCTATGTCAGAGTTTTGTTTTAGCAAATCCGACATACTCAACTATCATGTAGTCTTTCATGATTGCTACCACTCAAAGCATATTTTTAGAACAAATAGCATCCATCAAACACAGAGAAAGATAGGGGCTTAATATTTTGCCTCCCAACTTATTTATCATATAGACAATTGTCAACAATAATAATTCATGGTCAAATATATTTGAATGGTCATATATGCTTAGATCTTTCCCCACCACGTGATGCTTGCCAACTAAAGAGTAGGTTGGAATGAGAAGGAATACTACCGACTCTTCCATAAAAGTAAAAGATAGGCCCTTCGCAGAGGGAAGCAGGGATTTGGAGAGGTGCCAGAGCTCGAAGCTTTTAAAACAGAGATTAAAATAATTTTGAGAGGTATGCTTTCATTGCCAAAATAACAACCAAGAGTTCCCAATATCTTCCATACTAGATACATTATAGGCGGTTCCCTAACAGAAAGGTAAAATTTTTACTCCCCCTCCACCAATAATCACATTTCATGGTTGGTCCGAAACAACGGGTACCGTCCAACTATCAACAATCCCGGGGGAGTTTTGTTTAATTTATTTGTGATTTTGTTTTTGATCTTTTGATCATAGGTCTGGGCATCCCAATTACAACCATTTTCTCGTGAATGATCAACGGAGTCCACTCATCGTGAGAATAACCCACCTAGCATGGAAGATACTGACAACCTCTCGTCGCTACATGAGCGATCCGGGCATACAAAATAGATTATTATTTGAAGGTTTAGAGTTTGGCACATGCAAATTTACTTGGAACGGCAGGTAAATACCGCATATAGGTAGATATGGTGGACACTCATGGAAGAAACTTGGTTCAAGGAATTTGGATGCACAAGCAGTATTCCCGCTTAGTACAGAAATTCAGGCTAGCAAACGATTCTAAATAACAAACACCACATGTTGGAGGATCTATAACAATATAACTTCTATACAAATATACCCAAACATAACTCATTAAGTTGTCTTCCTTGTCCAACTTCAACTAATTTGATCAAGTTTGAAAATAATTAATGGGCTCACAATCATAGAAGATGTCTAAGATAATATATTATATGTGAAACCTCTTTTCCTTCAATATTCTTTCACGGATTGAATTGTTCAAGTGACCAATACTTTGTTTGCTAACTTTCAATAAATTTACCACCTCTACTTCTTATATGTGAAGTCATTACTCCCCATGGGATAAGCATATGAAACATATATAAATTCAGATTTATGATATTCAGTTCATTCAACCATTTACTCATAGGATATAAGTGAAGCACGTGAGTAAATGACAAGCTACTCCAAAAAGATGTAAGTGAAGATCAATGAGTAGTTGAATAATTATGTAACTATGTGAAGACTCTCTCTCATAAAAGATTTCAGATTTTAAGTAATTTACTCAAATAGCAAGCAAAACAAAATAAAATGACATTCTAAAAATAGCACACATCATGTGAAGAATCAAAAGCTTAGGCTCAACCGATACTAACCGATAATTCTTAATGAATAAAGGTGGGATGCCTACCGGAGCATCCCCGAGCTTAGATGCTTCAGACTTCTTGAAATATTTTATTGGGATGCCCTGGGCATCCCCAAGCTTGAGCTTTTGTGTCTCCTTAATTTCTTTTATATGATGGTTTCCCTAAATCTTGAAAACTTCATCCACACAAAACTCAACAAGAACTCCTGAGAAAAGTTAGTATAAATCAAATGCAGAACCTTATCATTCTGTACTATAGCAAATCACTAAAATTATTATTTGACATTGCATACTAAATGCCTCTGCACATTTAATACTCCTATTCTCAAATGGAATTATTAAACAAGCAAACATATGGAAACAGTGCAAACATAACAGCAATCTGTCAAAACAGGACATTCTATAAAGAGTGCAATTGTACTCATACTTCCTTAACTCCAAAAATTCTGAAAATTTCCACACTATTGAAAATGTGTTGTTACCCATTGTGTAGAAATTTCAAGGTTTTACCATGTTCTGACTTTCCAGAAGAATTCAGAAAATGATAGAAAACTTTCTGTTTTCAAAACAACAACATATAGACATGCAAAATAAGCATGGCAAAGGCTATACTTAACCTTTTTATTGAACTAAAAGATGAAAAACATTATTTTAATTAGCAGAAAGCAAATACTAATAAAATAAAATGACGCTCCAAGCAAAACTCATATCATGTGGTTAATAAAAATATAGCTCCAAATAAGCTTAGCGATGAACAAAGACGAAAGAGGGGATGCCTTCCGGGGCATCCCCAAGCTTAGGCCCTTGGTTTTCCTTGAATATTACCTTGGGGTGCCTTGGGAATCCCCGAACTCAGGTTTTGTCCACTCTTTATTTCGTAGTCCATCAAAACTTTACCAAAAATTTGAAAACTTCACAACACAAAACTCAACAGAAAACTCGTAAGCTCCGTGTATAGTAAAACAAACCATTCACTTTGGTACTGTCAAGACAAAATTCATATTTTTTCTCACATGATGCCTACTGTACCCGATCATTTGTACAATTTATATTAAGAAATATAAGCTATAGAAATTAGAAAACAAGCAAACTATGCATCGAAAACAGAATCTGCAAAAAATAGAACAGTCTGTAAAAATCTGAATTAAAATCACACTTCTGTAACTCCAAAAAAAATCTACAAATTAGGAAATAGTAGAGAATTTGTAAATAAATCTTGTGTAAAAATTTCATAGTGTTTCCACGCTCCAGTGAATTTAAACAATTCTGGCACTGGACGCAAAATTTTCTGTTTTTGCAAAGAATCAAGTCAAATATCAACCACACTATCCAAAAGGCTTTACTTGGCACTTTATTTAAACAAAAGCTATAAAACATGATTACTACAGTAGCTTAATCATGTGAAGACACAAAAAGAATAGGGGTAAATATTGGGTTGTCTCCCAACAAGCGCTTTTCTTCAATGCCTTCTAAGCTAGGCATGATGATTTCAATGATGCTCACATAAAAGATAAGAATTGAAATGCAAAGAGATCATCATGAAGCATATGACAAGCACATCTAAGTCTAACACACTTCCTATGCATAGGGATTTTGTGAGCAAACAATTTATGTAAACAAGAATCAACTAGCAGAGGAAGGCAAAACAAGAGTACCTTCTAGATTTTCAACATATAGAGAGGAAACTTGATATTATTGCAACTCCTACAAGCATATATTCCACCCTCATAATAATTTTCAGTAGCATCATGAATGAATCCAACAATATAACTATCACATAAAGCATTCTTTTCATGATCCACAAGCATAGAAATTTATTACTCTCCACATAAGCTAATTTGTTCTCATAAATAGTGGGAGTACCATATTAAACTCGAATACTATAAATTGCTTCCATATTAAAGAATAATGTTTAGAAAAAGGGTAATCATAATTATGACAAGCTTTATAAATATAATCATCACTACTTTTTATAACATAAGTGACATCACAATAATCATCATAAATATCAACTTTGTTCTCATCGTAATCGATTCAAATCTCTTCCAAGATAGTGGAGTCATTACTAAATAAAGTCATGACCTCTCCAAATCCACTTTTATCATTAAAATAATATTCAAGACCCTCCAAAATAGTGGGATCACTACTTCCTAAAGTTGACACTCTTCCAAACCCACTTTCATAAATATTGCAATCATCATAAATAGGAGGCATGCTATCATCATAATAAATTTGCTCATCAAAACTTGAAGGACTAAAAATATCATCTTCATTAAACATAGCATCCCCAAGCTTGGGACAAAAATAAATTGCAGCAAATAAATGCTCAAACATGTCATTTTCATCAAACATAGCATCCCCAAGCTGGGGCCTTTGCATATCACAAGCATAATCATTATCATCATTAATAATATCGATATCACCAATAGTATCGCAATTATTATCACAACTTTCTAAGTTGGTGCCAAAAAGATTTTCAAGATTATAACAAGTATCGTTACTTTCCCAATCATAATCATCATAATGAGTAATAGGCATAACAATAATAGGAGCAACATCATTTGGGAGGGATATCTTTTTACCTTTGCTCCTCCGTCTTTTATTTTTCTTCCTCACATCATGTGTGGGTTTTACACCCTTTTGGAGCTCCTTATTGATGAGATTGGTGAATAAAGAGCTCCTTCTTGTTACCTGATTCATCTTAAGAGAAAAAGGAGGATATTGCGAAACCTCTTCCCCTTCATTAGTATTATCTTCATCTTCTATTTGTTTTTTGTCTTTAAGTAATTGACAATATAAGGATTCTCAATGCAATTTACCACACAATACATATAAATTTCCTCTAGATCAAAATCTAAAAAATTCTCAAGGTTATGTTCTGGAATACCTTTAGTTATACTTCTCATTTCTTCATACCCCAGAAGCAAGCTAAGTTCATTATGATGCGCAAGGGAAATCAAGTCATCACAATTTTTGGACACGATTTGATCATGAAACAATTTCCATTAGAGACTTAAATGACCACGTTCATTGCAAAGCTCACAAGGATGGCTAAAAATATTAAATTTTTCAGCACAAACATCTAGCCTCTCTTGCAAACACTTCGTTTCTAAATACTTATGCCTCTTGCAAAATCTATCTCCCCTTTTTGGTATGTAACAACAAACTCTATGCACTCCACAAAAATTGACATGCTTATAAGAAACATTTGTATCATGACTAATGCAATCATCATTAGTACTATGGATATTCAAAGAATTCATACTAACAACATTGCAATCATGCTCATCATTCAAAGAGTGTATGTCAAATATTTTATTGCATTCTTCTTCTAGCAATTGAGCAAAATTACCGGAATCCTTATTTTCACGAAAGACATTAAAAAGATGAAGCATATGAGGCAACCTCAATTCTATTTTTTTGTAGTTTTCTTTTATATATTAAACTAGTGATAAAACAAGAAACTAAAAGATTCGATTGCAAGATCTAAAGATATACCTTCACGCACTAACCTCCCCGACAACGGCGCCAGAAAAGAGGTAAGTTGACGAGGTGTTAGTGCCGCTTACCAAGCCTCCTCGGCAACGGCGCCAGAAAAGAGCTTGATGTCTCCTACTCAACCTTCTTCTTGTAGACGATGTTGGGCCTCCAAGTGCACATGTTTGTAGGACAGTAGCAAATTTCCCTCAAGTGGATGACCTAAGGTTTATCAATCTGTGGGATGCGTAGGATGAAGATAGTCTCTCTCAAACAACCCTGAAACCAAATAACAAAGAGTCTCTTGTGTCCCCAACACACCCAATACAATGGTAAACTGTATAGGTGCACTAGTTCGGCGAAGAGATGGTGATACAAGTGCAATATGGTTAGTCGAGTAATCTGAAAATATAAAAACAGCAAGGTAACAAGTAGTAAAAGTGGGTGAGGGAGTCCCGGATTAGGGGGTGTTCGGATAGCCGGACTATACCTTCAGCCGGACTCCTGGACTATGAAGATACAAGATTGAAGACTTCGCCCCGTGTCCGGAAGGGACTTTCCTTGGTGTGGAGGGCAAGCTTGGGGATGCAGATATTTAGATCTCCTACCATTGTAACCGACTTTGTGTAACCCTAACCCTCTCTGGTGTCTATATAAACCGGAGGGTTTAGTCCGTAGGACAACATACAACAATCATACCATAGGCTAGCTTCTAGGGTTTAGCATCCTTGATCTCGTGGTAGATCTACTCTTGTACTACCCATATCATCAATATTAATCAAGCAGGACGTAGGGTTTTACCTCCATGTCGGTGTCAAAACCGGCGGATCTCGGGTAGGGGGTCCCGAACTGTGCGTCTAGGCGGATGGTAACAGGAGACAAGGGACACAATGTTTTACCCAGGTTCGGGCCCTCTTTATGGAGGTAAAACCCTATGTCCTGCTTGATTAATATTGATGATATGGGTAGTACAAGAGTAGATCTACCACGAGATCAAGGAGGCTAAACCCTAGAAGCTAGCCTATGGTATGATTGTTGTATGTTGTCCTACGGACTAAACCCTCCGGTTTATATAGACACCAGAGAGGGTTAGGGTTACACAAAGTCGGTTACAATGGTAGGAGATCTAAATATACACATCGCCAAGCTTGCCTTCCACGCCAAGGAAAGTCCCATCTGGACACGGGACGAAGTCTTCAATCTTGTATCTTCATAGTCCAGGAGTCTGGCTGAAGGTATAGTCCGGCTATCCGGACACCCCCTAATCCAGGACTCCCTCAGTAGCCCCCAAACCAGGCTTCAATGACGATGAGTCCAGCGCGCAGATTGTCTTCGGCATTGCAAGGCGGGTTCCCCTTCCAGATTTTATGTACCTGTTGAATAATGTCCTGTTCTTTATAAATGCAGCGCTCCTTGGCTTCTACGCCCAATAATGGCCGCCTTCCACGTGTCAAACGAATACGAAAAGTCTGGGTGTTTTTACATTCACACCCCTAGCCGCATAAATGAGCCGCCTATTTAAAGGGATGGGGATTCAGATCCAAACCACACCTTCTCCCCTCCGCGAGTAATCATCAGAGCGCATCCAGCAAAGGTCCATTCCGACCATGGCCAGCCGTCGCAACTCCTCCTCTCGCCCTTCCAGTCCTAAGCCTGGAGACTGGGAGAGGTGCTCCATCCCGCATAGCGAGCTAGTATCGCTTCAGACCAAGGGATTCCTCCCTCCGGCCTATATGGTCCCGGTTCGAGCCGGACTCGCCACCTATAATGGCGGAGAGCAAGCGGAGAGAGCCCCCAATCCCTCCAAAGGAGAGCGGGTATGCCTCGTCCCTTATCTAATAAGAGGACTTGGATTTCCAATTCATCCGTTTCTCCGGGGGCTTCTGGAGTTCTATGGCCTCCAGCTGCACAACCTCACGCCTGCCTCTATATTGCATATCGCGGGCTTCGTTGCCCTTTGCGAGCTGTTCTTGGGTGTTGAGGCTCATTTCGCGCTGTGGAAGAGGCTATTCTGCCTGGTGCCCCGTTCTCAGGAGGGGTCAATATATCAAGTGGGCGGAGCCGAAGTTTGGTGCATCGCCGGGACCGGATATCTATCCAGAACCCCAAAGAAGGCGTCAGAGGACTGGCCTTCAGAATGTTTCTATATAGAGGATGTCCCGCTGCCGGATCCTGTTTGGATCGGCCTCCCTGAATTCAACAGTGCTCCCTTGAAGAAACGCCTAAGATGGCGTCCACAGAGCTCTCAGAGAGAAAGTGACAGGGACGTCCTTTACCTGATGGGCCGGATAAGACTATTGGCTCATTCCGGACTAACCATGATCGGAGTCATGGCCGTATGCATCATGCGGGGGGTGCAGCCGCTTCAGTACAGAAGCCACCCCATGTGGGACTTCAACGGGGAGGATGACGCCTCCCGTCACGGCTGTAAAGGGCCGGACTAGGCTACCGCTCTGAGAAAGATCTTGTCCGCTTTGTACAAGGGAGAAGAGGAGGAATTCCTCCGCGTCAACCCTCAGGGTGGATTTGCTATGTACAATCCTCCGAGTTGGGTAAGTGGGCAATTTTACTTGTCCATCCGTCCATTATTAATTATATAGTCTAACGACGTCAACGCAGGAACTACGCCAGGAAGTAAAGGAAATAAACAGCCCTCCTCCGCAGCCCGAGGATCCAGAACGGTCCCTCGGTCCAGCCTCCGAAGAGGATCCGGACTTATCTGTGGAGCTGATTGACGGGGTGTTTTATCAGCTGAGCAAGGACAATACCTTGGTGGCCATTACGGCCGATTACCCAGGGCTACTCCTGGCCTCCCAGGTAACTGAGACCGGAGTTCTATCACCTCGAAAGGGCATCCATCCTTGCGTGTTTTCAGTTTCCTGACAACAACCGTGTTTAGC
This sequence comes from Triticum aestivum, assembly GCF_018294505.1. Lineage (NCBI taxonomy): Eukaryota > Viridiplantae > Streptophyta > Magnoliopsida > Poales > Poaceae > Triticum > Triticum aestivum. Next base: position 44,823,223 of record NC_057797.1, read on the forward strand.
AGGGGAGGTTCCTGAGGCGGGAAACCGAGCCCGCGACGACTAGCCAACGAGGGGCTGCGGGGCCCCATGGGGTAAAAAGAAATGTAGTCCGGACTAAGGCACCGGCGCATAGGTATAGCGCGCCTTTTTATTCCCAGGTGTTATTCCTTCAAGGCATATTAACACTCGTGCTTGGTTTAGGTCAAAGAGACCTCGCCGGACTATATCCGGAGAGGCTGCCAATCGTGCCTCCACCAGCCAGGCTCCACAGCCCGGTCCGGAGGCGCAGGCGAACACGAGGCACGCACCGGATGCTCCTCCGACAGAGGATGCGGACAGGCTGTCTGCCACCCATTCCGAGGTGGAGAGTGCCATGAACCACCAGCGCCGCCGGACAGTTCTTCGCGACGCTTGTTTCTCCCAAGAGGCGTTGGATGCCTTCAATTCGGGAGATGCGTATCTCCGTGCTGTTCAAAATGGTCTAGCCACAGTCACGGAGCAATATGTAAAAGACATACGGGTGAGAAAATTTGATGGTTATATATATCAGTAGCCCCCGAGACTTGAAACAGTTAGAATAACTGATTTAAGGATCATGTAATATGCAGGTTCTTTCAGAGAAGAATACCCAACTGTCCCAGGAGCTAAAAGAGTGCAAAGCCCAACTTGAGGCCGCACTAGCCGCGATAGGGGAGCCCAAGGAGACCCCCTCTGGTAATATATGCTTCAAAAAGATAAGTATTATGTGAAGCGCGACATATGTGCGAATCTGACAAAAGAAATTGCAAATGGCGCCAGACTAGATCCGGAGAAGCAACAACTCCTAAGCCAGCTAAAGGCTGGTGAGAGCGTGCTGACAAAGGTGAGGTGGGAGAAGAATGATCTTCAGGATGCCAACACCAAGCTGGACGTTGAACTAAAAGATGTTCGTGCCCAGCTGTCGGACTCCGCTAAGGAGAATCAGTGGCTTCGACGCGACATATTTAGTAAGTGCTTAAACGAACTTTGAAAAAAAAGTTCGGCAAGGAAGTCGACAAACAGAGTGATGTCTGTAGGTATGCTAACAGGTCGTCCTGCAGAGGAGATGCGCGGTTCAACGGGTGACCTTCTTCCCGAGCTCTCGCAACTGCACAAGTGAGTTCGGCAGGCGATGCAAGGCGTTGCCCAAGCCTTATGGCCATCCCTCTCCATGCCCGAGGGCCTTGGAGAGCTTGTAGAGAAGCTGAAGGGAGCGCGGTGGCGCTTCCGATTGTGGAAGATATCGGCCTGCCGTCAAGGCGCTAGGGAGGCCTGGGCCATGCTGAAGACGCGGTACACAAAGGCTAACCCAAACCACATGGCTGAGGTCGGACCTGTGGGGCCCGATGGGAAGGGGATCCCTGTAAGCTTAGTATACGGCCAAGTAGAATTGGCCGCAAAGTACTCCCAGCAGGACTGTAAATTAGACAGCCTGTTAGATGGTATTGAAGAGGAATACAATCAGTCAGAATGACTATGTAATTTAATTGACATTTGTAATGCCTTCTAGCCGGATTTTAGATTGTTTGTCATGGCCGACCTTTTCGCTTCAACCTCGGGACCTGACGGTCCGGAGTGTGTCCGAATACCCTCGCGGTTATTTAAGAACCGGGGTATGCATGGAGACCAGGCGTAGGGGTCATTAGTGCTTGAGCAGACAAGTGCCCAACTAGTTATGTTATATTACATGGTTAGTAAGAAACATCTTCCAGGGAGAATAGTTCCGTTAGGGGTTCCTTTCTCTGGGAGGCATGCCCTAAAGTGCATGTCCGGACTGCGAAAACGCAGAAAAAGCATCTGGGGGCACATAAGTAAATAAGTAAAAAGGTCATCTTTAGTTCACCGACCGAATATTCCCTTAAGAACGCTAGCTTTCGGCTTCACCCAGTCTGAGGTACACATCCGGCTGACCCGGCAGTAACAATCGCAGAGGTGCTCCCTTTACCACCTAGGCGAACAATCGGGAACGTAGGGTTAAGCACAGGAGCCAGGCAACCCAGCTTGGCCAAAACTTAAGTTATATCGATGCATATAATGGTGAATAAAAGGCACATGCGGAAGTTTGACACATGTGTTGGGCATGAAGCCCGTATAAATAAGCTTTTGTTTAAAGAAGCCCCCAGGTTTAGTGAGCGCGGTTGGCGCGTCACTTGATGAGCCTTTAAGGGCTATAAGAGAGAAAAGGGGGGAAGGAGAGAAATGTAAGACAAAAAATGTAAAAAATGGACAGAGGAAGGAGACGAACACAGAGTCCGGCGCTAGGCATAGAATCTTCGGAGACGGGCTGCGTTCCATGGGTTCAGTTCGAGTCGGTTATCCGATGCATCTCGCAGGCAGTACACTCCACCAGTCAGGACTTGGTCGATTATGAAGGGACCTTCCCACTTGGGCTTGAGTTTGTCCTTTTTCTTGTCCGGCAGGCGTAGAACTAGTTCGCCAACATTGTAATTTTTGGCCCGTACTTCTCTGCTTTGATATCTTCGAGCCTGCTGTTGATAGAATGCGGAACGAGCTTTTTCCACGTCACGCTCCTCCTCCAAAGCGTCCAAACCGTCCTGCCGATCGAGCTCGGCTTCTCTTTCTTCGTACATGCGCACTTGAGGTGAGTCATGAATTATGTCGCAAGGCAAAACTGCCTCTGCGCCGTACACCATGAAGAATGGTGTGTATCCGGTGGTGCGATTCAGCGTGGTCTGCAGCCCCCAGAGTACGGAGTCGAGCTCCTTTACCCAGTGCGTGTTAGATTCCTTGAGGGACTGCACTAATCTGGGTTTGATGCCGCTCATGATAAGATCATTTGCACGTTCGACCTGGCTGTTAGTTTGTGGATGATAAACGAAAGCATAATCGAGCTTGATGCCCATGTTTTTGCACCAGAGTTTTACCTCGTCGGCCGTAAAGTTCGTGCCGTTATCAGTGATGATGCTGTGGGGGACGCTGTAACGGTGTACGACCCCAGATATAAAGTCTATCACCGGTCCGGATTCGGCCGTTTTAACAGGCTTGGCTTCTATCCATTTGGTGAACTTATCCACCATGACCAGTAAGTATTTTTTTCTTGTGGGTTCCGCCTTTAAGGGGTCCAACCATGTCGAGCCCCCAGACCGCGAAAGGCCAAGTGATGGGGATAGTTTGAAGGGCGGTGGGTGGCATATGGCTTTGGTTTGCAAAAAGCTGGCAACCGACGCATCGTTGGACCAAGTCCTGAGCGTCTGCCCGGGCCATCGGCCAATAAAAGCCTGTACGGAAAGCCTTGCTTACAGGGGACCGAGCTGCAGCGTGATGACCACCGAGTACGTCATGAATTTCAGCCAGCAAGTTCCGCCCTTCCTCTTCGGAGATGCACCTTTGAAGGACTCCGGTAGTGCTTTTCTTATAAAGTTCTCCCTCATGGACTTTATAGGCCTTAGATCGCCGCACTATGCAGCGTGCCTCGTTTTGGTCCTCTGGGAGTTCCTGCCTAGTAAGGTAGGATAGGAATGGTTCTGTCCACGGGGCGATGACGGCCATTATTACGTGGGCTGAAGTTGTAATTTCATTGGCAAAGCCTCCGATTATGTCAGATTGTTCGGTGTCGGACAGTGCGGTTGGGTCCGGGCTGTTATTACCAGGTTCCCCTTCCCATACTACGGATGGCTTGAACAACCTTTCCAAGAAGATGTTGGGGGGGGACTGCATCGCGTTTTGCGCCGATGCGTGCCAGGACGTCTGCCGCTTGATTGTTTTCTCGGGCTATATGGTGAAACTCAAGCCCTTATAATCGAGCTGACATTTTTAAGACGACGTTGCGGTAAGCTGCCATTTTTGGATCCTTGGCGTCAGAATCTCCATTTATTTGGGATATTGCGAGATTCGAATCCCCGCGCACCTCTAGGTGTTGAATGCCCATGGATACTACCATCCGGAGACCATGTAAAAGGTCCTCGTATTCGGCTGCATTGTTGGAGTCTGTGTACATAATCTGGAGTACATATTGAACTGTGTCTCCTATGGGAGACGTCAAGACGACGCCAGCCCCTAATCCGGCCAACATTTTGGAGCCGTCGAAATGCATGATCCAGTTTGAATATGTGTTGTACTCTTTAGGGAGTTCGGCCTCCGTCCATTCTGCGACGAAGTTGGCCAAAACTTGCGACTTAATAGCTCGCCGTGGCTTATAAGTTATGTCGAACGGGAGGAGCTCGATGGCCCATTTTCCAATCCATCCCGTTGCGTCGCGACTGGGGATTATTTCTCTAAAGGTTGTGCTGCTTCGCTCGATGCGGCTGCAGTCTATTTCCATTTTTTGAAGGGTTTCCTCATAAATGAGGGTCAATCCGCTACCTCCATCCAAGAGTACCTTGGTGAGGCGAAAGCCGTCCACTCTTGGACTGAGGACCAATGCGGCTGGTGCTCGGGCTGTTCGGAATTTAGGTTCATCCCTGGCATTGAAAGTAATAGTCGTGTCCCTCCATGGGTTTATTGTTGCTACTTGATAAACTTCGGCAAGGCTGCGGAGTGTTCTTTTTCGCATATTATTTGATGCGAAAGTCTCGAAGACTGTGAAGACTGTACTGGTGTCCCTGGGGTGGCTTTCTGCGGCCTCCGGATTTAGGAGGTCTTCGCCAATTCTAGCTACCTGCCGGAGTATCCAACATGCTCTAAGGCTGTGAGTTGGTGTGGCGTCTTCTGTACTATGAATTTTACAGGGTCCATTGAGCCATCTTTCCAGTACGGTTCCATGCCCTGTAGAGGGTTTTGGTTTTTTGGTGTTTAATCCGGGTGTCTGACGATGATGCACCCTTTTATTTCGGACGAGGTTTCTATTTAGGGCCGGATTGTCCCAAAATTTTATTTCGGTTCTCCAGGCGCTTTCCATCGCACAGTACTTTTGTACTATGGACGCCAAGTCAGCGAAGCGTGTAATATCACGACGACTTATGGTGCTGAGGACTCCCTTGTCCGTGCAATTATGGCAGAATATTAAGATTGCGTCTTCCTCGCGGCAGTCCTTTATCCTGTTCATAACCAGGAGGAATCTGGCCTAGTAATGATGTACTGTTTCTTCGGGCTTTTGCCCGATTTGAGATAGATCGCTTATGTTCGGGTGGGTGGGTGGAATTAAATCCGAAACCTCACCCAATCTGAGACTCAGAGGCCAAGGAATTTCTGAACTCTGAAGTTTGGATTCTTGGATGTTGTCCAATGAATCTAGCCCGTTGCCTGATTCTAAGTTCAGGTCTTGAGTTACATCCTCCCCTCCGCGGGTATCCGGCTTGGAGGGATCAGGAATCCGGACGTAGCTAGTCCTTAAGATAGATGAAGGGTCGCCGCACCGCGCCTCTACCACGACAACGTGATGGGTGACTTGGGGAGAGTTAATCTCTCTTAGATCGGGTTTAAGCCCAACCTGGTCGTAATCCGTAGCGACCCCCAGGGCGGCGATGCGATCCAAGAGCTCGTTCACGGAAGAGAGCTCCATTGGATCTAGCTGCTCGGCGAGTTCTGAGCTGACGTGAAGATTGCTTTTGATGACCCGAGAGGTCATCGTCGGCGCAACAGCCGAACAGGCGGTCATAAGAAAACCACCTAGCCGGAGAGTTTGGCCGACAGCCAAAGCTCCCTTAGCAACGGTGCCGTCTTTAAAGACGGGAATAGGCATCCTTCCTAATTGCGACGGCACAGAGGAACTCTCAATGAAAGAACCAATGTCGGTGTCAAAACCGGTGGATCTCGGGTAGGGGGTCCCGAACTGTGCGTCTAGGCGGATGGTAACAAGAGACAAGGGACACAATGTTTTACCCAGGTTCAGGCCCTCTTGATGGAGGTAAAACCCTATGTCCTGCTTGATTAATATTGATGATATGGGTAGTACAAGAGTAGATCTACCACGAGATCAAGGAGGCTAAACCCTAGAAGCGAGCCTATGGTATGATTGTTGTATGTTGTCCTACGGACTAAACCCTCCGGTTTATATAGACACCGGAGAGGGTTAGGGTTACACAAAGTCGGTTACAATGGTAGGAGATCTAAATATCCGCATCGCCAAGCTTGCCTTCCACGCCAAGGAAAGTCCCATCTGGACACGGGACGAAGTCTTCAATCTTGTATCTTCATAGTCTAGGAGTCCGGCTGAAGGTATAGTCCGGCTATCCGGACACCCCCAAATCCAGGACTCCCTCACTCCATCAAGAGGGCCCAAACCTGGGTAAAACATTGTGTCCCTTGTCTCCTGTTACCATCCGCATAGACGCACAGTTCGGGACCCCCTACCCGAGATCCGCCGGTTTTGACACCGACATTGGTGCTTTCATTGAGAGTTCCTCTGTGTCGTCACTTTTAGGCCCGATGGCTCCTCCGATCATCCATAACGATGCAGTCCAGGGTGAGACTTTTCTCCCCGGATAGATCTTCGTCTTCGGTGGCTTCGCACTGCGGGCCAATTCACTTGGCCATCTGGAGCAGATCGAAAGCTACGCCCCTGGCCATCAGGTCAGGTTTGGAAGTTTAAACTACACGGCCGACGTCCGCGGGGACTTGATCTTCGACGGATTCGAGCCACAACCGAGCACGCCGCACTGTCACGATGGGCATGATCTAGCTCTACCACCGAACAGTGCCCTGGGGGCCGCACACGCATCAGTTCTGACCCTTAATTCGGAGCCTACTGTGCTGATCGAGGATGAGTGGTTGGACGCCGCCTCGGGGGCTGCAATCCCAAAGGCGATCGAGCCAAACACCAGCCCCGCACTCCGCAAGGCCCGTGACTCCAAGGGGCTGGATTCCTCTCCAGACTCCGAGCCCTCCACACCCCTGCCGATCGAATCCGATTGGGCGCCGATCATGGAGTTCACTACCGCGGACATCTTTCAGCACTCGCCCTTTGGCGATATTCTGAAATAATGAAAGTCTCTCTCTTTATCAGGAGAGCCCTGGCCGGACTACGGTCAGCAAGGTTGGGATACGGACGATGAAGAAATTCAAAGCCCACCCACCACCCACTTTGTAGCCACTGTCGATGATTTAACCGACATGCTCGACTTCGACTCCGAAGGCATCGACGGTATGGACGCTGATGCAGGAGACGATCAAGAACCAACACCTATAAGGCACTAGAAAGCCACCTCGTCGTATGACATATACATGGTGGATACCCCAAAAGAAGGAGATGGCAATGGAACGGCGGGGGATGACCCCTCCAAGAAGCAACCTAAGAGCCGGCGTCAGCGGCGCCGCCCTAAATCCCGCCAAAGCAAAAACGATGATTCCGGCACGGAAGATAATAATACCCCGGATAGCACCGAAGAACACCCCCTCCAGCAAGATTCAGCACATGAAGATGGAGAAACCAGCCCTCGTGATAGAGCGGCAGAAAGAGAGGCCGAGGAAGATAATTATATGCCTCCCTCCGAAGACGAGGCAAGCCTCGACGACGACGAATTCGTCGTGCCAGAGGATCCCATCGAACAAGAGCGTTTCAAACGCAGGCTTATGGCCACGACAAGCAGCCTCAAGAAAAAGCAGCAACAACTTAGAGCTGATCAAGATTTGCTAGCCGACAGATGGACTGAAGTCCTCGCGGCCGAAGAATATGAACTCGAACGCCCCTCCAAGAGATACCCAAAGCGCAGGCTGCTGCCCCGATTAGAGGAGGAAGCACCTAAACCTACATCACCAGCGCATGACATGGCCGACCGGCCACCTCGTGGCCGTGACAGAGAGGCCTCTCGGCCCTCCACTCAAGCCGCGCCCCAGCGCCGCTCAAAACATGCTAAGGCACGGGAAAATGCGCCAGACCTGCGAGACATACTGGAGGACAAGGCAAGGCAAACAAGGTCGATCTACGGATCGCGCGGGCGCCCCATGGCACGTGAAGGTGATCGTCACTCCGGATATAATAAATCCGGCCGGGCCGAACCCAATAGACAAAGCTTGTTCAAGCTGCGTTGTGATATAGCCCAATACAGAGGCGCCGCACACCAACTATGCTTCACAGATGAAGTAATGGATCATAAAATCCCTGAGGGTTTCAAACCCGTGAAATCGAATCATATGATGGCACAACAGATCCTGCGGTATGGATCGAGGATTATCTCCTTCATATCCACATGGCCCGCAGCGATGATCTACACGCCATCAAATACCTCCCACTCAAACTTAAGGGACCAGCCCGGCATTGGCTTAACAGCTTGCCGGCAGAATCAATCGGTTCTTGGGAGGCCCTGGAAGCCGCATTCCTTGACAACTTCCAGGGCACTTATGTGCGACCACCAGACGCCGATGACCTAAGCCACATAATTCAGCAGCCAGAGGAATCGGCCAGGCAATTCTAGACACGGTTCCTAACAAAGAAAAATCAAATAGTCGACTGTCTTGACGCAGAGGCCCTCGCAGCCTTCAAGCATAATATCCGTGATGAGTGGCTTGCCCGGCACCTTGGACAGGAAAAGCCGAAATCTATGGCAGCACTCACGACGCTCATGACCCGCTTTTGCGCACGAGAAGACAGCTGGCTGGCTCGTAGCAATAACTTGACCAACACTACTAGGAAAAGGCCTACTAATGGCGCACCTAATTTGGCCATTAATGGCGCAGTAGTGGTGCGCCATTAGTGCCACGCCATTAGTATATTTTACTAATGGTGCACCACTGGTGCGCCATTAGTATCTGGTATACTAATGGCGGACCTCAGATGCGCCATTAGTATATACAATAGTGCGCCATTAGTATGCCTCCCAGGGGCCATGTATACCCAGGTGCTTTGGCATACTAATGGCGCACAACAACAAGATGCGCCATTAGTAACTTCGGCATACTAATGGCGCACTGTTTAATGATGCGCCATTAGTATCCTTTGGCATACTAATGGCGCACTGTGATGTGATGCGCCATTAGTATGAATATTAGGTTTTTTTTATTTTTTAATTTTCTGTTTTTTGCACAGGTTACAAAATGTATAATTGGACAAAATATAGACAGCACACATCAACAACAGATTCATCGAATACAATAGAAGATTAGTCTCTGAATACAATTCGTCATATTAGTCTCCGAATACAATTCATCATATTAGTCTCCGAATTGAAAAGACCGAACAAAGATAGAACATTATATTACAAGTCTCGAGACCGCGAGTAGCGAATTTGTCTTCACATTACAAGTCGATATCGATCATCTAAACTACCATCACATAGAAGAGAGTTGCGGTCATCACGATGAGCATCATCACGATGAAACTCGTCTTCATCCGGTTCCTCCAACGCTCCCTCCCCTCTCCCGCTAGATAGCGGGCGTATCTAGATTCAGCCTCGGCCCTAGTGGTGTACCCTTTGTAACTGTTACCGCTGAATCAGTGAACCTGTCTCCGACACTCCTCCCAGTCGTCGTAGACTCCGGGAACCTTACCCTTGTACACGACATACGACGGCATCGCTATGCACTAGCCAAACGAAACGTTAGTACCAATTCACAGACAATACATAAGCAATATATAAGTATGCAACAGAACGATCGGAAGAGAAAAGCAAGACATTAATAGCATCGATTACATCTAAGTTGAACGACTCTCGAAACCAAAGAGACATACTACAAGTTCATTAAAGTTTAATTACAACATGAGCCAATCGATGTTTCAGAACTAGACACAGCATCACTGCTTTCGACTCGACTCAAGGGACCGGAGCGTGGATGAGCCGCCGTCTATCGTGGGAGTCATGAAATAACGGGCGTTGTCAGCCTACATTTGTAGCATTGTGTCGATGTCACTGTTGGACGGTTGATTTCTGAGGTAGAACTGCCCCGAGGTACGAAGGACATCTTGATGGATGATTTCCGCAAACTCCGACTGGATGCGAAAGAATTCTTGTCTGATGTCCGCGTCCTGGATTGCCGACACGCTCGCGGCCCAATCTTTGAGTTTACTCGGTAGCAGAAGTTGATGATGGTCCCGTACGATCGCCCGCATGTGATGGATGGCGTAGTAGGCACCCTTCTGACCGCCAGGCGGCTGCTTGATGCAGCAGAACGTCGTATTGTGGGAGAACACGTGCTTGCCGTACTTACGAATAGGCCTGGTGAAGGTGCCTCCAGATTTGGCGTAGCCGGGGAGAACATCATCAAGAACCTTCTTGACATTTGTGTAGTCTACATTCGACTGACGGTCCGGGTCGAAATACGTGGCCATGGAATATTTGGGGCTTAGGAGGATGAGCGTGCAATGTGTGTCACTGCAGAAAACACAGAATGTTAAAAGAAAAATGATCGAAATCTAAGAATTCATATGTTACGGGGCGGTTGAGGGGAGGACTTACTCGGGAAAGTAAGGCACGAGGAAGTTATCCTTATCTTGGTTTGCCAGAATGACGCCTTCGAGGTAAGAACTCGCGACTTGCCAGTCCCCAGCGCTACCCAAGATCTTGGCACGCATGTAGAAGGGGTCGACTATCACGATGTCCAGGGTCTTGTCGCGAATGATCCGCATCTCCATACTCAGCGAAAATAGCCGAACGAAGGTGTAGTGCAGCGGATGAAGGTTCAACATAGCGTGGATGTCATCAAACCACAGGACGATCGTACCCCCGATGGAGTTATCCACAACGCCCTTGCCCTCTGGCACCTTGGCCGCGAAAACCGGGTATGCCACATCCTTCTCTCTGAGACGCCGCTTCTCCAAAGAAAGAACACTGTCATGCAGACTCCGCATAGCACCGGTTGCAGCATCGAGCATATTTCTCGGTAGCATCGGCCTACCCACCACATGCACCCTCCTCATTAAATCCTCATGTGAAGGTGGACCGTCCTGAGCACGGATCGTACTCGGTGCCGGCTGGCCCGCACCCTTGTTAGTCTTTCTTTTGCGTGCCTTCTTCTTCTCCTGTAATGGGACCGAGTTCTGCTCACAGACCGCCTTCTTGAGTGTGTTGGGGCTGATAATATTTCGCACCTCGCCTATCTGTGGCTTGGTGAAGTTGGCAGCTGGAGGCGTCTCCTGAGAGCTGAACGGCACACGACGCCTGTTGCAACTTGGCTTCTCCGCGGTACCAGCTAGATCGCGCACATCTTTTGTTGGGTTGGGTTCTTGAGAAGGAGGCCCCATGAAGTCGCCACCGTACCCATGATCGACAAAGTACTGATCGACGTTGCCAAATGTATCGTCGTCGTCGTCGTTCTGATCCTGTGCCATATGCATGTTTGGATCCAGTGGCATAGGGATGTCCGGCACCGTTGCGGCGGTCTTGCCATGGGGCCGACTTGGCGCCGGCATGACTGGCGGTGTTGTCTTCGGGGTGGTGTCCCCCGCCCCCAAACGAATCTGGCTCTTCGGCCAAAGCAGGGGCCAGCTCAGGCAGGCGCTGAGGGTCATCACGTCATCATCATCGGCCCGGATGGGTCGAATCGGAGGTAACAACTCGTCGCAGCCTGGCAGCACCCGAACCAGTTGAACCCTAAACAAGTTGGGTGGCATCTGGGTACCGTGGAACAAGGGGTTGCCCAGTTGAATGATTTTGCCCTTGGCGATATCGACCAACTCGTTGTTCACGGAGTGCAGGAGAGTGCACGGAACGTCGGAGGCGCCCTTGCGAAAACATGTAGGGCGTCAGGGATGCCCAGTCAAAGGCAAGGAGATGAATTCCTCGGCCGAGAGAGGCTTAATTAGTTACCGTGATGATGGCGTCGAGCTCGGCTAATGTCGAGGCACCGCCAACGGCGGGCGTGCAGTTGACGGAGGGGCCGCTTGCTGCAGAGGTGCCGGCCGGCGTACACCCGGGTGCATTAAGCTCCTGTGCCGGCGTCGGAGACACCAATGCTTGGTCGACGCTACGTACTATATATACATACGTATAGAGAGGACTAGGCACGCTACCTAGCTAGTAAGCAAATGAAGGAAACAGAAGATCGTCATGAACATATATGCATACAGAGAGAAGTGATATCGACCACCTCTCCTTCTCCGAGAGATTGGTCGAACAACAAGTTCTCGTATATCTATCGTCTAACACTACTGGCTACATATATACAATAATTATCTTTTACAAATATAATCTCTTAAATTATGGACGCCTGGTCCACATAGTATTCTCCGTCTTCAGCGATCACGTGGTCAAGAAAGAATGCCGCCAATTCCTCTTGAATTGCTCGCATGCGATCTGGTTCTAGGAGTTCATCCCGCTGCCGAAACATCTAATTTGAAGAAGGGGGTCAATACATATATATATATATATATATATGAATGAATGAAACTCAACACAAATGATGGTAATAAACAAAAATTGTGAATATTATTTCTTACGCACTTCATATTGTTTCTCAGAGTACCCGCCCCGCTCACAGGTCGTGTGGCGGATGGACTCGCAGACGTAGTATCCACAGAAATCATTCCCTTGCTCCTGCCACAACCACTTTACAAGAAATAGAGGTCAATCAAACAGATAAGCAAGAATGCCAAATGGTATTGATGAAACTAGCGCTTGAATCAATAGCTAGGAGACGCGCGGAACATGGTACTATAGTACTTACTTTCGGGTATCTAAATTCCAGCTCCTTCGGGAGTCCCAGGGATTTTGTGCTGAATTTTCTCCAAACACTGCCAGACAAAAGAAAACAATTACTTGATATCAGGAAATGAACAAATTTGCTGATATGGTGGATAATGATCGATTTAACTTACTTCTTGAGGATTTCAGTCATGTCCGCATACTCCTGGGGATCTTTTCGTCTCGAGTCCAAGACAGTTACTACTCCCTTCTCAAGCCTAATCTCCAGGAGAATATAGTGGAAACTGCGCACGCATGCATAACTCATCAATTACATTACTATAACCTGAACTAATATATAAGGGAAACCGAATATGCACAAGACAACACTCACTTGAAGTTGTAAGGAAAGAGTATTATATCTTTGTGTTCATTTATTTTGAATGATCGTAGCATGTTGGCCTCAGTATCTGCGGCATGATCTTTAACCTGAACTGCATCTATGAGATTTGTGTTAATGAACCCAATATCACTGATTTGTCTTTTCTTCAATTCGGCGATCTTCAATCTGCATAATATAGTGACGATAATTATAAATACATGCAATGAAAGAGCTGAGCTATATAGAGAGACTTAATGACAGAAGTAGTAGTACTTACAGACAGTAGCAGGTGACCGTTGCTTTATCGAGGGCCAATTGATTGAAAAACTGATAGAACTCCTCAAATGGAATATGCAACAGCTCAATTCCAACGAGGTCATGCTCCGGTTTAACTCTCATATACAAAGTATCCCTCCCCCCAGACTCTCTACAGGTTTTCATGTACCAATCATGCAATCTTCGCATCATCGTTGTTAGAGATCTTTCATCTTTGACGAGAGGCTTCCCGTACTCGTATCTGTGTATCTGCACGTCCAGGAAATCATAATCTACATCGTCGGGCAGGTAATCATCAGGATTGTTATAACTGGGCGCCATCCTTGGTTCGACGCTAGGCACCTTGAGCGGGGGGCACGATTGCTTTGCTTGTTCGCCGAGCTGGGCAATTTGTTTCCCAGCTGCTCGTCGTTCTTTCAGCCTTTGATCACTGACTGTACTTCCTGACCACGATGCTTCGGCCCATGTCTTTGCAATAATGCACTCATAGTTGCCTTTCGGCCGAGACTTGGGTGGTTTTGCCAGGGCAGGCAGAGTGCGCTTCACTTTCACCCGATCTAGCTTCTCCTTCGGAGGTGGATTTCTCTTTGCTTTCAACCCTTCAAACCAGTCATCCACCTCGGTTTGCGTGATCCTCGCATTCTCCTCCAGGGTCCTCTCGTATGGTAACTTCTCTGGAGTCTTCAGAGAAGGACCGAATCTGTATTTCCTCCCGCCTCTGGCTGTACTGCTAGACGCCGGCAGAGCAGACGGAGCGGCAGTCTTCTTGACTTGCTTACGAGGCGGAGGAGAAGGACTACGACGTGCCAGAGCAGCTGCCGGAGCGGCGGCGGGTCTCTTCCACCCTTGCTGACGAGGCGGAGAAGGAGGAGGCTGGCTGCTTGGGCGCACCGGCGCAGGCGGAGAAGGAGGCGGAGTGCCGCCACACGCCTGAGAAGGAGCCGGCCAAGGGCCCTGATCATCACTCGTCGGAGGAGGAGGCGGTGGAGGAGGCGGAGTGCCCTGACTCGCCGGAGGAGGAGGAGGAGGCGGATGCATCCAGTTCGGAAGGTTGATGAGCTCCTTCCGCCATAGGCATGGAGTCTTCAGAGAAGAACCCAACCGAGTCTCCCCTTCTCCGGTAGGGTGGTCAAGCTGGAGGTCCTCAAATCCCTCCGTTATTTCATCCACCATCACCTTATCATATCCTTCTGGAATCGGCTGGCAGTGAAAAGTTGCGCCGGGTTCATTAGGAAAAACAGAGCCAACAGCCGCCTTGACCTTCAAATTCATCCATTGCGTCATAAGGTGGCAAATTTGAGCCTCCGTGATAGCATCCACGGGATAGCTGGCAGGAGCCGTCAAGACAAGCTCCGACTGAAGCAGCTCGGTGGAAGCCACGCTGCTTCTCCGCTGAGATGGCGGGGTAGCTTCAGGGGAAGCTTCGGCAGTTCATTTGCTGCGATTTGCTTCTCGTTCCTCTATCCCGAGTACCCTTTCTTTAAGCGCCCGTAGTTCGGACTGCTGCACTTTCTTCCTCCTCTCCTGGATTTTGTAACCGCCTGCGTCCGGAAACCCAACCTTCCAAGGAATGGAGCCTGGCGTGCCTCATGTCCGTCCAGGGTGCTCAGGATTTCCGAGGGCCTTTGTGAGCTCATCGTTCTCTCTATCTGGAAGGAACGTCCCTTTCTGCGCTGCAGCGATATAGTACCGAAGCTTCTTCAAGGGTATGTCAAGTTGCTCATCCGTCCAAATGCACTTCCCTGTTATAGGGTCCAAGGTTCTGCCAGCCTCGAAGAACCAAGTCCGGCAATGGTCTGGCCAGCTCATTGTCTCTGGTTCGATCCCTTTTGCAAGAAGATCATTCTCAGCCTTGGCCCACTTAGGCCGGGCTACGAGGTAGCCACCTGACCCCGTGCGATGGTGAAGCTTCTTCTTCGCAGCATTTTTCTTGTTTGTCGCCGACATCTGCTGACTCTTTTCCGATGTCTTGTAGGCCACAAATGCAGGCCAGTCATCTCTGATCTTCTCATATATGCCCTTGAATTCTGGTGTCTCTTTTTTCTCGACAAACCTATTCAGGTCATTCTTCCACCTCCTGAATAGGTCTGCCATCTTCTTAAGAGCAAAAGACTTGATTAATTGCTCAACTGGCTTCTCCGGATCATCCTCTGGCGGTAGGGTGAAATTTGTCTTCAGCTCAGTCCAAAGATCATTTTTCTGCATATCATTGACGTAAGACACCTCAGGGTCTTCTTTAGCCGACTTGAACCATTGCTAGATGCTGATCGGGATCTTGTCCCTAACCAGAACCCCGCACTGAGCAACAAATGCCTTCTTTGTTCGGATGGGTTCAATAGGTTGGCCGTCGGGCGCGATTGCTATGATCTCAAACCTTTCATCTGAGCTCAACTTTTTCTTCGGGCCTCGTCTCTTTACCTCAGTTGTGCTCGATCCGGAGGGCTAGAAAAAAGAGCAAAGACTTAATTAATATGTGTACATACCCAAACAATGCATGCATCAATTAGCTAGGCAGCACAGGCTTAACTAATATATATACCTGGCCGGACTCGGTTCGGTCACCGAAGCCGTCATCACGGTCTCCTTCTTGCACCAGCATTGGGTCACCGGAGCTGTCCTGACCTTCTTCTTCTTGCACCGGCATTAGGTCACCAGAGCCAGCTTCTTCACCCTCTCCTTCCAGAGTACCATCGGTATCGTTGAGATACAACGAGATGGCATCACTTCCTTCTGCGATTTTGTCCCTCAACATCGCTTCGTTTGCTTCGTCTCGGGTGGTGTCCATAGTTTCTACAAATATTTACAACATGGCAGTTATTATTCAAACATGACAAATGGATATATTAGTGGCAAACATATAACTAGCTAGCTAATCATAGTAAGGAATCATATATATCAATTAGTGGCCTCGACGCTGCTTCTCTAGGGTTTGGGGTGGCCTCGACAATGCTTCAAGGGTTTGGGTGGCCTCAACTAATGGCCTTAGGTACACATCAATGTCGTTGCCGGGTTGCTTAGGGCCTTGGATGAGAATTGGCATCATAATGAACTTCCGCTTCATGCACATCCAAGGAGGAAGGTTATACATACATAGAGTGACCGGCCAGGTGCTGTGATTGCTGCTCTGCTCCCCGAAAGGATTAATGCCATCCACGCTTAAAGCAAACCATACGTTCCTTGGGTCCTTTTCAAACTCATCCCAGTACTTTCTCACGATTTTTCTCCGCTGCGACCCGTCAGCGGGTGCTCTCAACTTCCCGTCTTTCTTATGGTCCTCACTGTGCCATCGCATCGACTTGGCATGCTTTCCATTTCTGAACAGACGTTTCAACCGTGGTATTATAGGAGCATACCACATTACTTTCGCAGGAACCCTCTTCTTGTGGGGCTCGCCGTGAACATCACCAGGGTCATCTCGTCTGATCTTATACCGCAATGCACCGCATACGGGGCATGCGTTCAGATCCTTGTATGCACCGCGGTATAGGATGCAGTCATTAGGGCATGCATGTATCTTCTCCACCTCCAATCCTAGAGGGCATACGACCTTCTTTGTTGCGTATGTACTATCGGGCAATTCGTTATCCTTTGGAAGCTTCTTCTTCAATATTTTCAGTAGCTTCTCAAATCCTTTGTCAGGCACAGCATTCTCTGCCTTCCACTGCAGCAATTCCAGTACGGTACCGAGCTTTGAGTTGCCATCTTCGCAATTGGGGTACAACCCTTTTTTGTGATTCTCTAACATGCGATCGAACTTCAGCTTCTCCTTTTGACTTTCGCATTGCGTCCTTGCATCGACAATGACCCGGCGGAGATCATCATCATCGGGCACATCGTCTGGTTCCTCTTGATCTTCAGCACCTTCACCCATTGCAGCATCATTGGGCACATCGTCTGGTTCCTCTTGATCTTCACCAGCTCCCCCCGTTGCAGCATCACGATATTCAGGGGGCACGTAATTGTCATCGTACTCTTCTTCTTTGTCGTCTTCCATCATAACCCCTATTTCTCCGTGCCTCGTCCAAACATTATAGTGTGGCATGAAACCCTTGTAAAGCAGGTGGGTGTGAAGGATTTTTTGGTCAGAGTAAGACTTCGTATTCCCACAATCAGGGCATGGACAACACATAAAACCATTCTGCTTGTTTGCCTCAGCCGCATCGAGAAACTCATGCACGCCCTTAATGTACTTGGAGGTGTGTCTGTCACCGTACATCATTGCCGGTTCATCTGCGTGTATTATACATAATTAAGTGTCCAAATTAATAGAAGTTCATCATGACATGCATTAAAAGCAAAGTACATACATAGTTCTCATCTAACAACATATAGCTCTCCAGAGCATCTAATTAATTAAACCATACATTGAAACTATGTAAAACATTTTAATGCGAAAACAAAGGCGATCATAATCGCAACCAAGGTAACAATTGATCCAACGGCATAATGATACCAAGCCTCGGTATGAATGGCATATTTTCTAATATTTCTAATCTTCAAGCGCATTGCATCCATCTTGATCTTGTGATCATCGACGACATCCGCAACATGCAACTCTAATATCATCTTCTCCTCCTCAATTTTTTTTATTTTTTCCTTCAAGAAATTGTTTTCTTCTTCAACTAAATTTAACCTCTCGACAATAGGGTCGGTTGGAATTTCCGGTTCACATACATCCTAGACAAATAAAATCTATGTCACGTTGGTCCGCATAATTTTCATAAACAATAAATGAACCAATAGTTATAAAGATTAATGTATATACCACATCCGAATCATAGACAGGACGAGGGCCGACGGGGGCGGATACCGAAACTATCGCACTATATAAGATGCAATTGTTGGATTTCGTAGTAATTTCAAAAAAATTCCTACGCAAACGCAAGATCATGGTGATGCATAGAAACGAGAGGGGAGAGTGTGATCTACGTACCCTTGCAGATCGACAATGGAAGCGTTTGGTTGATGTAGTCGTACGTCTCCACGGCCCGACCGATCAAGCACCGAAACTATGGCACCTCCGAGTTCTAGCACACGTTCAGCTCGATGACGATCCCCGGGATCCGATCCAGCAAAGCGTCGGGGAGGAGTTCCGTCAGCACAATGGCGTGGTGACAATCTTGATGTTCTACCGTCGCAGGGCTTCGCCTAAGCACCGCTACAATATGATCGAGGTGGACTATGGTGGAAGGGGGCACCGCACACAGCTAAGGAACGATCACGAAGATCAACTTGTGTTCATGGGGTGCCCCTTGCCTCAGTATATAAAGGATGGAGGAGGAGGAGGCCGGCCAAGGCAATTGGTGCGGCCAGTATGTGGAGTCCTACTAGGACTCCAAGTCCTAGTAGGAGTCCACAAAGAGGGGAGGAAGGGAGAAGGAAGTGGAGGAGAAGAAAGGTGGCCGGCCCCCTTTTCCCTAGTCCAATTCGGACTAGAGGGGAGGGGGGGCGCAGCAGCCCCTTGGCCCTTTCTCCTCTTCCCACTAAAGCCCATCAAGGCCCATTGCTTCTCCCGTAACTACCCGGTACTCCGAAAAATACCCGAATCACTCGGAACCTTTCCGATGTCCGAATATAGTCGTCCAATATATCGATCTTTACGTCTCGACCATTTCGAGACTCCTTGTCATGTCCCCGATCTCATCCGGGACTCCGAACTCCTTCGGTACATCAAAACTCATAAACTCATAATATAACTGTCATCGAAACCTTAAGCGTGCGGACCCTACGGGTTCGAGAACGATGTAGACATGACTGAGACATGTCTCCGGTCAATAACCAATAGTGGGACCTGGATGCCCATATTGGCTCCTACATATTCTACGAAGATCTTTATCGGTCAGACCGCATAACAACATACGTTGTTCCCTTTGTCATCGGTATGTTACTTGCCCGAGATTTGATCGTCGGTATCCAATACCTAGTTCAATCTCGTTACCGGCAAGTCTCTTTACTCGTTCTGTAATACATCATCCCGCAACTAACTCATTAGTTGCAATGCTTGCAAGGCTTAAGTGATGTGCGTTACCGAGAGGGCCCAGAGATACCTCTCCGACAATCGGAGTGACAAATCCTAATCTCGAAATACGCCAACCCAACATGTACCTTTGGAGACACCTGTAGAGCTCCTTTATAATCACCCAGTTACGTTGTGACGTTTGGTAGCACACAAAGTGTTCCTCCGGCAAACGGGAGTTGCATAATCTCATAGTCATAGGAACATGTATAAGTCATGAAGAAAGCAATAGCAACATACTAAACGATCGGGTGCTAAGCTAATGGAATGGGTCATGTCAATCAGATCATTCATCTAATGATGTGATCCCGTTAATCAAATAACAACTCTTTGTCCATGGTTAGGAAACATAACCATCTTTGATTAACGAGCTAGTCAAGTAGAGGCATACTAGTGACACTCTGTTTGTCTATGTATTCACACATGTATTATGTTTCCGGTTAATACAATTCTAGCATGAATAATAAACATTTATCATGAAATAAGGAAATAAATAATAACTTTATTATTGCCTCTAGGGCATATTTCCTTCAGTCTCCCACTTGCACTAGAGTCAATAATCTAGTTCACATCACTATGTGATTAACACCAATAGTTCACATCTTTATGTGATTGGTTCACATCTCCATGTGACTAACACCCAAAGGGTTTACTAGATTCAATAATCTAGTTCACATCGCTATGTGATTAACACCCAAAGAGTGATCATGTTTTGCTTGTGAGAGAAATTTAGTCAATGGGCCTGCCAAATTCAGATTTGTATGTATTTTGCAAAATTCTATGTCTACAATGCTCTGCACGGAGCTACTCTAGCTAATTGCTCCCACTTTCAATATGTATCCAGATTGAGACTTAGAATCATCTGGGTCAGTGTCAAAAACTTGCATCGACATAACCCTTTACGACGAACCTTTTTGTCACGTCCATAATCGAGAAACATATCCTTATTTCACTAAGGATAATTCTGACCGCTGTCCAGTGATCTACTCCTAGATCACTATTGTACTCCCTTGCCAAATCAGTGCAGGGTATACAATAGATCTGGTATACAGCATGACATACTTTATAGAACCTATGGCCAAGGCATAGGGAATGACTTTCATTCTCTTTCTATCTTCTGCCGTGGTCGGGCTTTGAGTCTTACTCAACTTCACACCTTGTAATACAGGCAAGAACTCTTTCTTTGACTGCTCCATTTTGAACTACTTCAAAATCTTGTCAAGGTATGTACTCATTGAAAAAACTTATCAAGCGTCTTGATCTATCTCTATAGATCTTGGAGCTCAATATGTAAGCAGCTTCACCGAAGTCTTTCTTTGAAAAACTCCTTTCAAACACTCCTTTATGCTTTACAGAATAATTCTACATTATTTCCGATCAACAATATGTCATTCACATATACTTATCAGAAATGCTGTAGTGCTCCCACTCACTTTCTTGTAAATACAGGCTTCACCGCAAGTCTGTATAAAACTATATGCTTTGATCAACTCATCAAAGCGTATATTCCAACTCCGAGATGCTTGCACCAGTCCACAGATGGATCGCTGGAGCTTGCACATTTTGTTAGCACCTTTCGGATTGACAAAACCTTCTGGTTGCATCATATACAACTCTTCTTTAATAAATCCATTAAGGAATGCAGTTTTGTTTATCCATTTGCCAGATTTCATAAAATGCGGCAATTACTAACATGATTCGGACAGACTCAAGCATAGATACGAGTGAGAAGCTCTCATCGTAGTCAACACCTTGAACTTGTCGAAAACCTTTTGCGACAATTCTAGCTTTGTAGATAGTAACACTACTATCAGCGTCCGTCTTCCTCTTGAAGATCCATTTATTCTCAATTGCTTGCCGATCATCGGGCAAGTCAACCAAAGTCCAAACTTTGTTCTCATACATGGATCATATCTCAGATTTCATGGCCTCAAACCATTTCGCGGAATCTGGGCTCATCATCGCTTCCTCATAGTTCGTAGGTTCGTCATGGTCAAGTAACATGACCTCCAGAACAGGATTACCGTACCACTCTGGTGCGGATCTCACTCTGGTTTACCTACGAGATTCGGTAGTAACTTGATCTGAAGTTACATGATCATCATCATTAGCTTCCTCACTAATTGGTGTAGTAGTCACAAGAACAGATTTTTGTGATGAACTACTTTCCAATAAGGGAGAAGGTACAATTACCTTATCAAGTTTTCTACTTTCCTCCCACTCACTTCTTTCGAGAGAAACTCCTTCTCTAGAAAGGATCCATTCTTAGCAACGAATGTCTTGCCTTCGGATCTGTGATAGAAGGTGTACCCAACAGTTTCCTTTGGGTATCCTATGAAGACATATTTCTCTGATTTGGTTTTGAGCTTATCAGGATGAAACCTTTTCATATAAGCATCACAATCCCAAACTTTAAGAAACGACAACTTTGGTTTCTTGCCAAACCACAGTTCAGATTGTGTCATCTCAACGGACTTAGATGGTGCCCTTTTAAACGTGAATGCAGCTGTCTTTAATGCATAACCCCAAAACGATAGTGGTAAATCGGTAAGAAACATCATAGGTCGCACCATATCTAATAAAATACGGTTATGACGTTCGGACACACCATTACATTGTGGTGTTCCAGGTGGCGTGAGTAGTGAAACTATTTCACATTGTTTTTAACTGAAGACCAAACTCGTAACTCAAATATTTGTCTCCGCGATTAGATCATAGAAACTTTATTTTCTTGTCACGATGATTTTCCACTTCACTCTGAAATTCTTTGAACTTTTCAAATGTTTCAGATTTATGTTTCATCAAGTAGATATACCCATATCTGCTCAAATCATCTGTGAAGTTCAGAAAATAATGATATTTGCCGTGAGCCTTAACACTCATCGGACCACATACATCAGTATGTATTATTTCCAATAAGTCAGTTGCTCGCTCCGGAGAACAGAGTCTTAGTCATCTTGCCCATGAGGCATGGTTCGCAAGCATCAACTGATTCATAATCAAGTGATTCTAAAAGCCCATCAGCATGGAGTTTCTTCATGCGCTTTACACCAATATGACCTAAACGGTAGTGCCACAAATAAGTTGCACTACCATTATTAACTTTGCATCTTTTGGTTTCAATATTATGATTATGTGTATCATTACAATCGAGATCCAACAAACTATTTTCATTGGGTGTGTAACCATATAAGGTTTTATTCATGTAAACAGAACAACAATTTATTCTCTTACTTAAATGAATAACCGTATTACAATAAACATGATCAAATCATATTCATGCTCAACACAAACACCAAATAACACTTATTTAGGTTCAACACTAATCCCGAAATTATAGGGAGTGTGTGATGATGATCATATCAATCTTGGAACCACTTCCAACACACATCGTCACTTTACCCTTAACTAGTCTCTGTTTATTCTGCAACTCCTGTTTCGAGTTACTAATCTTAGCAACTGAACTAGTATCAAATACTTAGGGGTTGCTATAAACACTAGTAAAGTACACATCAATAACATGTATATCAAATATACTTATGTTCACTTTGCCATCCTTCTTATCCGCCAATCACTTGGGGTAGTTCCGCTTCCAGTGACCAGTCCCTTTGCAGTAGAAGCACTTAGTCTCAGGCTTAGGACCAGACTTGGGCTTCTTCACTTGAGCAGCAACTTGCTTGCTGTTCTTCTTGAAGTTCCCCTTCTTCCCTTTGCCCTTTTCTTGAAACTAGTGGTCTTGTTAACCATCAACACTTGATGTTTTTCTTGATTTCTACCTTCGTCGATTTCAGCATCACGAAGAGCTTGGGAATTGTTTCCGTTATCCCTTGCATATTATAGTTCATCACGAAGTTCTACTAACTTGGTGATGGTGACTAGAGAATTCTGTCAATCACTATCTTATCTGGAAGATTAACTCCCACTTGATTCAAGCGATTGTAGTACCCAGACAATCTGAGCACATGCTCACTAGTTGAGCGATTCTCCTCCATCTTTTAGCTATAGAACTTGTTGGAGACTTCATATCTCTCAACTCGGGTATTTGCTTGAAATATTAACTTCAACTCCTGGAACATCTCATATGGTCCATGACGTTCAAAACGTCTTTGAAGTCCCGATTCTAAGCCGTTAAGCATGGTGCACTAAACTATTAAGTAGTCATCATATTGAGCTAGCCAAACGTTTATAACGTCTGCATCTGCTCCTGCAATAGGTCTGTCACCTAGCGGTGCATCAAGGACATAATTCTTCTGTGCAGCAATGAGGATAAACCTCAGATCACGGATCCAATCCGCATCATTGCTACTAACATCTTTCAACACAATTTTCTCTAGGAACATATCAAAATAAACACAGGGAAGCAACAACACGAGCTATTGATCTACAACATAATTTGCAAAATACTACTAGGGCTAAGTTCTTGATAAATTGAAGTTCAATTAATCATATTACTTAAGAACTCCCACTTAGATAGACATCCCTCTAATCCTCCAAGTGATCACGTGATCCAAATCAACTAAACCATGTCCGATCATCACGTGAGATGGAGTAGTTTCATTGGTGAACATCACTATGTTGATCATATCTACTATATGATTCACGCTCGACCTTTCGGTCTCTGTGTTCCGAGGCCATATCTGCATATGCTTGGCTCGTCAAGTATAACCTGAGTATTCCGCGTGTGCAACTGTTTTGCACCCGTTGTATTTGAACGTAGAGCCTATCACACCCGATCATCACGTGGTGTCTCAGCACGAAGAACTTTCGCAACGGTGCATACTCAGGGAGAACACTTCTTGATAATTTAGTGAGAGATCATCTTATAATGCTACCGTCAATCAAAGCAAGATAAGATGTATAAAAGATAAACATCACATGCAATCAATATAAGTGATATGATATGGCCATCATCATCTTGTGCTTGTGATCTCCATCTCCGAAGCACCGTCATGATCACCATCGTCACCGGCGCGACACCTTGATCTCCATCGTAGCATCGTTGTCGTCTCGCCAATCTTATGCTTCCACGACTATCGCTGCCGCTTAGTGATAAAGTAAAGCATTACAACGCGAATGCATTGCATACAATAAAGCGACAACCATATGGCTCCTGCCAGTTGCTGATAACTCGGTTACAAAACATGATCATCTCATACAATAAAATTTAGCATCATGTCTTGACCATATCACATCACAACATGCCCTGCAAAAACAAGTTAGACGTCCTCTACTTTGTTGTTGCAAGTTTTACGTGGCTGCTACGGGCTTAAGCAAGAACCAATCTTACCTACGCATCAAAACCACAACGATAGTTTGTCAAGTTGGTGCTGTTTTAACCTTCGCAAGGACCGGGCGTAGTCACACTCAGTTCAACTAAAGTTGGAGAAACTGTCACCCGCAAGCCACCTATGTGCAAAGCACGTCGGGAGAACCGGTCTCGCGTAAGCGTACGCGTAATGTCAGTCCGGGCCGCTTCATCCAACAATACCGCCGAACCAAAGTATGACATGCAGGTAAGCAGTATGATTATATCGCCCACAACTCACTTGTGTTCTACTCGTGCATATAACATCAACACATAAAACCTAGGCTCGGATGCCACTGTTGGGTTTCGTAGTAATTTCAAAAAAATTCCTACGCACACGCAAGATCATGGTGATGCATAGCAACGAGAGGGGAGAGTGTGATCTACGTACCCTTGCAGATCGACAACGGAAGCGTTTGGTTGATGTAGTCATACGTCTCCACGGCCCGACCGACCAAGCACCGAAACTACGGCACCTCCGAGTCCTAGCACATGTTCAGCTCGATGACGATCCCCGGGCTTCGATCTAGCAAAGCGTCGGGGAGGAGTTCCGTCAGCATGACGGCGTGGTGACAATCTTGATGTTCTACCATCGCAGGGCTTCGCCTAAGCACCTCTACAATATGATCGAGGTGGACTATGGTGTAAGGGTGCACCGCACACGGCTAAGGAACGATCACGAAGATCAACTTGTGTTCATGGGGTGCCCCTTGCCACAGTATATAAAGGATGGAGGAGGAGGAGGCCGGCCAAGGCAATTGGTGCGGCCAGTATGTGGAGTCCTACTAGGACTCCAAGTCCTAGTAGGAGTCCACCAAGAGGGGAGGAAGGGAGAAGGAAGTGGAGGAGAAGGAAAGGTGGCCGGCCCCCTTTTCCCTAGTCCAATTCGGACTAGAGGGGAGGGGGCGCAGCAGCCCCTTGGCCCTTTCTCCTCTTCCCACTAAAGCCCATCAAGGCCCATTGCTTCTCCCGTAACTACCCGGTACTCCGAAAAATACCCGAATCACTCAGAACCTTTCCGATGTCCGAATATAGTCGCCCAATATATCGATCTTTACGTCTCGACCATTTCGAGACTCCTCGTCATGTCCCCGATCTCATCCGGGACTCCGAACTCTTTCGGTACATCAAAACTCATAAACTCATAATATAACTGTCATCGAAACCTTAAGCATGCGAACCCTATGGGTTCGAGAACGATGTAGACATGACCGAGACATGTCTCCGGTCAATAACCAATAGCGGGATCTGGATGCCCATATTGGCTCCTACATATTCTACGAAGATCTTTATCGGTCAGACCGCATAACAACATACGTTGTTCCCTTTGTCATCGGTATGTTACTTGCCCGAGATTTGATCATCGGTATCCAATACCTAGTTCAATCTCGTTACCGGCAAGTCTCTTTACTCGTCCTGTAATACATCATCCCGCAACTAACTCATTAGTTGCAATGCTTGCAAGGCTTAAGTGATGTGCATTACCGAGAGGGCCCAGAGATACCTCTCCGACAATCGGAGTGACAAATCCTAATCTCGAAATACGCCAACCCAACATGTACCTTTGGAGACACCTGTAGAGCTCCTTTATAATCACCCAGTTACGTTGTGATGTTTCGTAGCACACAAAGTGTTCCTCCGGCAAACGGGAGTTGCATAATCTCATAGTCATAGGAACATGTATAAGTCATGAAGAAAGCAATAGCAACATATTAAACGATTGGGTGCTAAGCTAATGGAATGGGTCATGTCAATCAGATCATTCATCTAATGATGTGATCCCGTTAATCAAATAACAACTCTTTGTCCATGGTTAGGAAACATAACCATCTTTGATTAACGAGCTAGTCAAGTAGAGGCATACTAGTGACACTCTGTTTGTCTATGTATTCACACATGTATTATGTTCTCGGTTAATACAATTCTAGCATGAATAATAAACATTTATCATGAAATAAGGAAATAAATAATAACTTTATTATTGCCTCTAGGGCATATTTCCTTCAGCAATAATAAAAGTAAGAAAATGATACAAGTATCTATCTAAACATACAAGTAACAATATTTTTCCTATCAAAAACAAGATAAGAACAAGAGGCTCACCACGGTGGTGTCGGTGATGAGATCGGCCCGGGTGATCGACGGCGGTGAAGACGGGGGTGGGGCGTGACGGACCGCTAAATCTAGACAAATCTCGAGGAAAATCTAGCTTTGAGGTCGAGCTTCGAGAGGAGAAAGCTTAACTAGTGTGGCTCGGGCATTTCATCGAACACCTCATGTGCATAGGAGGTGAGCTAGAGCACCACAAACACCTCCCCTTGCCGGCCCAGGAAAACAGAGCACTGGAGTGCTCTGCTCGCGGGCGAGGGTATATATAGGCACCTCATTGGTCCTGGTTCGTGGCATGAACCGGGACTAAAGGGCATGGTCCTGGTTCAGGCCATCAACCGGGACCAATGGTGGTGGGCCAGGAGCCAGGCCCTTTGGTCCCGGTTCGTCCCACCAACCGGGACCAAAAGGTCCATACGAACCGGGACCAATGGCCCACGTGGCCCGGCCGGCCCCCTGGGCTCATGAACCGGGACCAATGCCCCCATTGGTCCCGGTTCTAGACTGAACCGGGACTAATGGGCTGCCCCGGCCTGAACCATAGCCCCCTTTTCTACTAGTGGCTCTTAGTCGACCCCGCGCTACTGCTTTCAGTCGCCTACGGAAGGAATGTGAACCATTTAGAAATTTGGCTTCATTAATTAGAATGCAACCATATGGAGCTAATTACGCGGGGGTGTATTCCTTACCAGAACAAGCTCAAGCGCCCTGGTCTTCGGATCCATGGTAAGCTCCTTTGTTTTCGGGTCCTTCTTGTACCGGGCCCTGACAAAGTTCCTGGTCTGCTTGTCACCGTATTTATCAAAGAGGGGCGGTAGGCCTTGCTCGGCACGGTCCGCCTCCTCCTTGTCCCATATAGGCTCCGCCACTCTGTAACCACCGGGACCGAGTGTGTGTTCCCCTAAGTTCAGCTCCCGCATTTCTTTCCCCCACTTACTTGATTCGGAGTTTGTGGTGCTCGAGCAATTGATCTTGAAGTTGTTGTAGTCATCTTAGGTGATCGAAGGATTTTTCTCCTTGATCTTCTCATAACTCTCACCTTTCTCGATCGTTCTCTTCACATTGCTTTTCCAAGTAGACAGGGCCTTGCTCATCTTCGTGAGGGCAGCATTGTTCACTTTATTCCCTTTGAGTCTTGTGTTTTCAAATTCAGCGGGGAACTTGTATCGTTCGTGCAGCTTCGTGAAGAGGAAGTTGCGCAACAATTCCCTCGGTCAGGATGCCTCAGGTTCTCGGTGTTGATCGAGATGGTGCTCCGGAGAATGCACCCGAGCTGAAACGAATACCCCTTGACTATTCGTTCGGGCGCCGTTGGATTCCCGTCGGAGTCCACTTCAGTAACTTCCTCCTTGAGGGTGCGGAGCACGGTTGGGCGCCGGTCCTTCCGTTGCCTCTTCGGTTGGCTGCCATCTGTGCGTGCGCCGCCATCATCAGTGGTGGCATCCTCGGCGGCACCATCAGTGGTGGCATCAGTGGGGTCATCCTCGGTGGCACCATCAGTGGTCTCAGGATCGGTGGGGAAGGCGGCGTCCTCATACAAGTGAGGTTGTTCCTCCATCTCCTGGGACAGGTCCCAGAATGCCTTGCCGCCCGAACCCCTGGCCTCATCGTTGTTGGCCATGTTTCTCTCTAAATAGGAACAAAGTTTGGTCAAAAAGTTGGTTATTGTCAAGGAACAAGATCATGGTCTCATCATTTAGGGTTTGTCGACACCGAGGCATCCTAAAAGCTAAGCTTTTATCATTGAGGGTTTTTCGATGCCGAGGCACCCTAAAAGCCTAAGCTTTCATCATTTCGGTTTTTATCGACACCGAGGCACCCTAAAAGCCAAGGTTGTATAATTAATGGTTTGTCGACACCGGGGCATCCTAAAAGCTAAGCTGGGAAGGAGAATTCTAAGTTGGGCCTAATCACTTGGCTCTATTGCCGCCTATGGTTTAATGCAGCTAGAATAAAGGGGCACTTGATCCTACTTAATTAACTACTAAGATACCCCGGGCCATGCATTAGTCACAAGTACCCCATATGTCCTATTTTTAGCAAAGTCATGCTAAAATTCACGGAAAATTTTAGCATGACCTTTGCTGAAAATAGGACATATGGAGTACCCGAATTTGCCGGAACGGAAGTTAATCGACATTCCAGCAAACTCAAGGGCCTCTCGGGTGGACAAGGCAAAAAAGGCCTCCATCACAACATGGAAAATACATTGGCATGTGAAGAGGTGAAACAATATATGCATCTCCAAGCAGTATCATTCAACATTTTGGACAAACCACTACAAGCAATACTGGATCAGATACAAGAAGAATGTGAGAAAATGCAGACAAATACTAACAGATTGAGGTGTTTAACTTGTGGTGCTCTCTGTGCTATTAACATTTCAAGTCAAAACCTTTTCTGGTTAGTAAGTGTTTCTTGAGCATATGTATGTAGTAAGTGTTTCTGCTCTCAGTGTTTCAGAACACATATTTTAGCTACCTAGTACCAGTGCTATTACCCAGCAGTTAATTAGCTTTTGCTTTTGCTTTTCAGTGCCAAATTCTAGCTAGTACCACCAAATTAACATCTAGCAGCAATCATTTTCAAATATATATACAATGGACATTTTAATATTAACCTATGGAAAAATGAATAGTTAGGTTAATTACCCACTGTTAGTTATTCAGTCTGATGCTTTGTTCTACACTTTGATGCAAATTAGTATATAGAAGAAGCTATTTACTAGCAGTACCATATATAAAAGACATTCAGTCTGATGCTATTTACTAGCAGTACTAGCAGTTTTTTTTCTTCTTCAATAATTGTATTGGCCATCAGACTGTATTGGCCATATATAAAAGACATTCAGTCTGATGCTATTTACTAGCAGTAGTAGCAGTTTTTTTCTTCTTCTTCATTAACTGTACCAGCAGTTTTTTTTCTTCTTCATTAACTGTATTAGCTATTTACTAGCAGTACTAGCACTTGGATCATATGCTAATGCTACATTGATACATCATCATGCTGGGTAATATTAAACCCAAGCAACTTTATAATCAACCCAAGATACATCAACTACTGCACTGTCCTGCCTAATAAAAACAGTCATGCCAGCATATAGTATATAAATCTGAATTTGTGTTTACAAGAAGAGTGCCCATTGCAATGTAAACCTGAGAACACAACTCACCTCAAGTGCAGGATATAGCATACACCTACTTCTTCAGTCAAGTGCAGTAAAAGACCGTTTGCAGAACCTGTTTAGTCAGAGTTGAACATTAGAATCCATACTATGCTCTACTATGCTTGTAAAGGAACACTATGACCTCCCTACCATTTGAGTAAGCTGAAGCTTGGCTTCAACTACTGACATCACCAATTAAAATTCAGATAAAGAGTAAGGTCCTAGAACTCACAAATTATGCATGCATATTTAAGTGGAGGAAACTCCAAGCTTGTGTCCAAGGTTATCTATCTCCATGTTTACATCTTCGGGGTTGCCATACTCATCCAGCACTACGTTCCTCCCTATAAAACATCCAAAGATTAGAGCTTGCATGACAAAAAACTGCAATTCAACACCAGAATTTTTGACAACCTTATCATGGACCTAGGGGGCACCACAGTGGTAACAGAGAAAACCTACTGGTGAGCATCACCTCGCGGGCCGAGGGTGACGCCGACGGCGTTGGCGACCTTCTCGACGCCGGCCTGGAGTGCGGCGCGGGACTTCTGGTCGAAGGCGATTTCCTTGGCGTCCGCGCGCACCACCAGCCGCGACGAGCGGCCGTTCTTGGACCTCCTCAGCCTCCCCTGGTCATTACACCCAACAGCACAGGTCACAAACCGGGGCCAATTTGACATCAACCCGGCAAGAAAATGGGTACAAATTCGAGCAGGTAATCTCGCAAGAAACCACAATCCATTAAACAATATAGTGTACATGCCAGAATTCGGCCAATGAGGCCACAGATTGAGGGGCGGAGCAGGGGAATGCGGGACCGTGCAGAGGAACGGCACGTGAGAGAGGGGCGGGGAAGCGGGGGTTACCTGGGAGGAGAAGGAGCGGAGGAGGGAGGCGGGGCATCAAGGCGGCGTCGGGGCGTCGAGGCGGCGTCGAGGCGTCGAGGCGGCGTCGAGGCGGCGGGGCAGCGGTGTCAGGAGAGGAGAGGGGAAGGGGATCGAGGGCGAGGGCGAGGGAGAGAGAGGGGATAGGTTTGGGCCGGGGAGGAAATATGGATGGGGGCGGCACAATACTAATGGCGCACCACCCCTCGGTGCGCCATAAGTACATCCATACTAATGGCGCACCTCACCCTGGTGTGCCATTAGTATTTTTTTTTGATTTCTGCTCGAGCCAACAGGTTATCTTCCACCTGACCTGATCCACATCAAGGTCCCTCTACTAGCTCGACTGGTCAGCAGCCAGTTCTCACACCAGGAGGTCCTGGGTTCGATTCCCAGGCTCCACAATTTTTTTATGCATTTAAAATGCTGTTTGATACTTATTTGTGTTTAAATATGTTCAAACTTGTTTAAATCATAATAGTAATATTTTTTTTATAAGACAGTAATAATTTTTTAAAAAATATCATCAAACAGTAATGCCGGTGGAGCGGGGGAGGGTGCGGGGGGTCGGCGGCGGCGGTTGAGTAGGGGAGGGGTGCGGGGGTCGGCGGCGGCGGTTGAGTAGGGGAATCGAGGGTGCGGGGGGTCGGCGGCAGATACGTTGTGTCATCCATGCACCTTACGCATCCAGAAAATCCGTGGACTACGATGCAGTGCGGCTCTCATAGGGAAATATTCTTTCTCTGCGGCGTCCCATGTATTGGCTGGCATTTTCCATAGTGTGTCTAGCTCCTCCTTCAGCATCCCCAGATACAGATTGATGTCGTTCCCTGGTTGTTTCGGCCCTTCAATTAGCATACTCATGTGAATGTACTTCCTCTTCATGCACAACCAGGGGGAAGGTTGTACATCCACACAAACACAGGCCAGGTGCTATGTGTGCTTCTCTGGCTGCAAAACGGATTGACTCCATTGGTGCTCGCGCCCAGCACGATGTTCCTTGGATCCTTCCCAAATTCTGGGTATTCGACGTTCAATGCTTGCCACTGGCTCGCATCCTTAGGGTGACTCAGCATCTTTTCTTTTTATCTATCTCCGGATCATTTGCGTCATCTTCTCGCTTCTTCTCCTCCCTATGCGCGTGCCAACGCAGGAGCTTTGCTACCTTAGGGTCCGTGAAATACCGCTGCAGACGAGGAGTGATCGGAAAGTACCACACCACTTTTCGAGGAGCTTTCTTCCTCTTCTTGTATCGAGTGACGCCGCACACCATACATATGGTAGACTCCGCGTGCTCGTCCCAATAAATGATGCAATTGTTCATGCACACATGGTATTTCACGTGCAGTAAATCTAGAGGACACACGATTTTCTTCGCCTCCTCCAAACTGGTCGGGCACTTGTTCCCCTTGGGAAGACGTTTGTGCCAGAATGACATGTTCTCGTCGAAGCATGCGTCGGTCATTTTGTGTTTTACCTTCATCTCCAGAGCCATGAGCGTTACTTTCAGGCGGGTATTCTCAGGCCTGCATCCTTCATACAATGGAGTAACCGTGTCTAACTCAAGTTGATCCATCTTGGCTTTCTCTCGGGCGGCAGCTCTTGCGTTATCCGTCTGCTTGAGAAGCAGCTCTTGAATATGAGGGTCCTGCACCCAGCCCATCGATGGTCCAGCGTCGTCTGCTCCGCCGGCATCATCATCTTCATGATCATGCCCGTCGTCTGCTCTGGCATCTTCCTCATCATCATGTCCTGCATCTTCTACATGATGACTGTGTACTTCATCATCGTCGTGATCATCTCCTGGGGATTCTTCGTCTTCTCGTCCGCCCAAGCCGCGGTGGTTGTCTTGCTGCCCTTCCTCATTTCTTGCCCGGCCCCCATGGACGACTTCGTAGTCATCTTCATCACCTTGCCACCGATAGCCATCCATGAAACCACGCAAGAGCAGGTGGTCCCGCACCTGCCCGGAATCCGGGTCCGCAATAAGGCTCTTCAGCTTGCATCTTCGACACGGACATCTTATCTCCATCTCGTTCTTTTGAAGCATCTCGGCCTTCGCGGACCTCAAAAACCTATTCACGATGCCTTCGGTCATCGTGCGGACCATGGTCGCTTGCGGGGTAGAGCAAAACGATATTTTAGAACCAAGAAAAAATTTGGCATGACTTTCCCTAAAAATAGGACCAAAAAGAATGCTTAATGCCAAAATTCTCGCCGAAACGGAAATGAATCAACATTCCGGCAAAATATTGGCAACTATCGCATTTCAAATACCGGTACACCTCCAAACACAAACACATATGCAACACCACAAACATATGCAACACCACGAACATACATAGATCTAGCTAGGCCATAAAAAGTGCATGTGCACATTGTTGTAGGGAGAACAACATAAATATAGCTTCCCCCCTTACTTACCTATCAAAACAAGGTAATTTAACCACTTAATTTGAATGAATCTATGGTGGAAATGAGGTGAAAAAGAGGAGGCACCCGAGACAAGGAGGAGGTGGAGAGAATGAAGTGGGGAGAAAGTGAGTGTGGCTAGGAGAGGCTGTCCAAAATATCTTGTTGCTGCCCACTTACTAATGGCGCACCAACTCTAAATGCGCCATTAGTAATCCAGGTTACTAATGGCGCACCTTCTGGTGGTGCGCCATTAGTAGTTTTGCAAAAAAAAAGTACTAATGGCGCACTGTTCCACAGTGCGCCATTACTAGTTTAAACTAGTAATGGCGCACGGTGGAACAGTGCGCCATTAGTAGTTTTGCAAAAAAAAGGAATAAAAAATATAATAAAAAAACAACATTAGTGCCGCACTTTCCGACAGGTGCGCCATTACTAGTTACAACTAGTAATGGCGCACTTTGTCTGGATGCGCCATTAGTATGTTTGGATAGGCGCACTAGGTCAAAAAAAAATTGATACTAATGGCGCACCTTGGGCCAGGTGCGTCATTAGTAGTTTCAACTTTAATGGCGTATCAGAAGGTGGTGCGCCATTAGTATATACTAATGGCACACCGCTTGTCTGGTGCGCCATTAGTGTCAATCCCATCTATAGCCCTTTTTCTAGTAGTGCAAGAACCTTGGTAATTCGGACACCAAGGACAAAAGTGGCGGGTCGCGTCGGAATAAGCAAAAGCGCCGCATTAACAGCGACAGCAACGAGGATACAGCAGTCAATGCCGGATTCAGAGGCTACAAATCCGGTCAGCGGAAAAAGCCATTCAAAAGAAATATTCAGGGCCTGTCCAGTTTGGACCGAATACTCGACCGCTTGTGCCAGATACATGGCACCCCCGAAAAGCCAGCCAATCACACCAACAGGGATTGTTGGGTGTTCAAGCAGCTCAATGCCGAAACTAGAGACAAGGGGCTGCATAGCAACGACGAGGAGGAGCCCCGTCCGCCGAACAACAGTGGATAGAAGGGTTCCCCCTACAAGTGCGGACGGTGAACATGATATACGCAACCCACATCCCAAAGAGGGAGCGGAAGCGTGCGTTAAGGGACATATGTGCGATGGAGCCAGTCACCCCAAAGTTCAACCCATGGTGCTCCTGCCCGATCACCTTCAATCGAAGGGACCACCCCAATAGCATCCGTCACGGCGGGTTCGCCGCATTGGTTCTAGACCCAATTATTGACGGATTTCATCTCACAAGAGTCCTTATGGACGGCGACAGCAGCCTGAACCTGCTTTACCAGGATACAGTGCGGAAAATGGGCATAGATCCCTCGAGGATTAAGCCCACCAAAACGACCTTCAACGGCGTCGTACCAGGTGTAGAGGCCAACTGTACAGGCTCCGTTACACTTGAAGTGGTCTTCGGATCTCCGGATAATTTCCGAAGCGAGGAGTTAATCTTGGACATAGTCCCGTTCCGCAGTGGCTATCACGCACTGCTCGGGCGAACCACTTTTGCAAAGTTCAATGCGGTACCGCACTACGCATACCTTAAGCTCAAGATGCCAGGCCCTCGAGGAGTAATCACGATCAATGGAAACACCGAACGCTCCCTCCGAATGGAGGAGCACACGGCGGCCCTCGCAGCGGAAGTACAAAGTAGCCTCTTCAAGCAGTTATCCAGTCCGGCCGTTAAAAGGCCGGACACTGTAAAGTGCGCCTGGAGTAACCTACAACAAGACCGCCTGGCACATTCTAAGCAGGCGTAGCAATGCGGCCCCAACCCTAGCCCTCGCGATATAGCGAAACCAGTGCTTCGCGTACATAACTACGCTCTTGAAATACCATGGGCACAGGGGGAGGAGCACTATCACGGCACGCCCGAAACACGGCTTAAACCGCACTAGGGGCTGCCGATTTCTTTATTTTCTCTTACTTTCAGGACTCCATACTTCGGACGACATGTTCGGCAATTCAACTGCCGCACAAACGATGCAAGAACCAGGGAAGCAGACAAGCCATGCCGCATTATGGAACTCCCAGGTGGTCTCTATCACGAGCAGTATACCTGTTTTGCGTACAATTCCGCGGCCTGCCCCTGGACCGGACATGTTAAATAGTCCAACCTTTTGCTTATCGCGCTATTTGTATCATTCTGCTTTGATCGCAGCATTTTTAATAAACAATGCATAGCTTTTATCTATTTTTGCATTACTCTTTTTATATATCTGTTCATTAATGACATGTTGCATCCGTACACTGTGGTACGGCCGATACGCCAAGGGCTCAAGTACCCCTCAATATGGTGCAAAAAGTCTGAACACTTTCACAAGTGCGGCACCTCGAACTTATAGCATTATATGCATCGGCTCCGAATCATGTCTTGGGTCAATAGTTGGGTTTGCCCGGCTCCTATGTTTTGGTGCCTTACATTCCGCTATATCGGCTAAGGTAGCACTAGGAGAACTACTGCGATTGTGCCCCAGTTGAGCTGGGCTGAGCACCTCAGTAGAGAAAGTTAAAACTGGCTGTCATGATGAAGCGAGAGACCGGTCGCTGTTCGAGAGGTTTTTCGAGTCCCTAAAGACTTATGTCGCTTAGAGCGAGGAGTCGGCTTTGTCCGACCAAGGCGTGGATAGCGCCCCAAACTCGGTCTTCTAAATACTAGGGGCTTCGCCGAAATTTAAAATTATAGAGTTCTATGGCTAAGTGAGAGTGTTCAAGCATTATAGTCCGATTGCCTTGTTCGTTGTGCTGAGCGCCTCCCTCGAAGGACCCAAACATGGGAAAAAGAGCGCTCAGGTTTATCCCGAAAACCCCAGCACTAGTGGCATGGGTGCAGAAGCCGACAACTGGCCATCTCTCAATTTTCGATAAACAACCGCACAGAAAGTAATATTTTAAATTACAAAAGCATTGCTTAGCGCATATGAACAAGTTTTCAGCATACAGGACAATACGAGCGAGTTTACTCAAAAATTACATCCCTGGTACACTCATCCGCCATAAGGCGGGCACCCTTCAAAACATCCTTATAATAGTTCTCGGGCTTGCGATGCTCTTTCCCCGGCGGTGGCCTGTCCTTCACAAGCTTCTCACCGTATAGCTTGCCCCAGTGCACCTTAGCACGGGCAAGGGCCCTACAGGCACCTTCGATGCAGACGGAGCGCTTGATGACCTCGAGCCTTGGACAGGCCTCCACCAGCCGCCGCACCAGTCCGAAGTAGCTCCCAGGCAGAGCCTCTCCAGGCCACAGCCGAACTATGAGGCCCTTCATGGCCTGTTCGGCCACCTTGTGGAGCTCGACCAGTTGCTTCAGCTGGTCGCTTAGGGGTACAGGGTGTTCGGCCTCATCATACTGAGACCGGAATACCTTCTCCGTCGAGCTTCCCTCTTCGGCTCGGTAGAATGCAGCGGCATCGGATACACTACGGGGCAAATCTGCGAACGCCCCTGGAGAGCTCCGGATTCGGGTAAGTAATAAGTAACTCACTTTTACATGTTTGATTTGCATAAAGAATGCCTAACCCGCCGCTATTTTCTTCACCACATGCACCTCCTGAAGGGCCTTCTGGGCTTCGGCCTTGGCAGACTTGGCAGTTTCGATGGCCGCCGTGAGCTCGGACGCTTGCGTCTTCGAGTCAAGCTCCAAACTCTCATGTTTTTTCATGAGAGCCTGAAGCTCTTGCCGCACCTCACCGACATGCGCCTCAAATTTCTCCTGCTCGACGCGCTCCGAGGCCGCTCTCTTATCGGCCTCGGACAGCGCCTGCTTGAGAGTCGCCACCTCAGTTGTGGCCCCTACAGTAAGCAGCGTAATCCTGTCATTTTTGGAATTGCATCTTTTATATATTTTTCTATAAGGTATCTCTTACCTTCTTTCTCCTCGAGCTGCCGCTTGGCAAGGCCGAGCTCTTCCTCAGACCGCTCGAGGCCCTGCTTCAGGGCGCCCACCTCCGCAGTCAGTGCGGCGGTCGCTAGCAGCAAAGCATGCATATGCATATTGACTCTTTTTTGATTAGACTCCTGCGAAATTTACTAGATCCTCTATTCGGATTTTCTTTCCGAACGCCAAACAGAGCATCAGGTGCTACTGTCTATGCGGTAATATTTTTACATATTTTTTACTTACCTCGAAGCCTGTTAGAAGGCTGGCACAAGCTTCAGTAGCGGACTGAACCTTCTGGATCACCGTACTCATAATAGTACAGTTCTCCTCGTCGATGGAGGCACCTTTAAGCACCTCCAGCAGATTTTCCGGCGCCTCCGGTTGGACGGGGGCCGCCGGCTCAGTAGGCTTGCTCCTCTTGGAAGGGGTTCGCCTACCGCGGTCCGGAGCCGTTGACGATTCCGGCGCGGTGTCCGGCTCAAGGCCGGACTTGGAGCCCTGGGGGGTCTTATCCCCTTTACTCCTGGAGTCCGGGAGGTCGCCTTGTTGTGCCTCCAGGACCACCTCCTCCTGGCTTGGAACCTGTTGGGACAACACTTCGGCGTCGTCCGTAGGGCGGGGGGAGGTAGCCGTCGGAAGGGAGTTCACATCCGACGAATCCAGGGAGCCGCTCAATGACTCGTCGAGCCCGGCTCTAGGCAGACTGCATGATCATATTCGACATAAGGAAAGGCTATGCCATAAAAGAGTACTATAAATTACTCCGGCATCCGAATAACTTACGATCTCGCCGGGCGCTTGGCCCGGTGTGACCACTCCCCTTCGCCGTCATCGGCGTCGGCGGGGTAGTCCGGAGGAGGGGTCCTCCCTTCCCTGGACCCTTCGGCCTCCCCTGATGGGGCGGCCTTTCTCTTCTTTCCTCCCCCCGCTGGAGGGGGAGAGGGTTCTTCTTCCTCCTCCTCGTTTCCATGGGAGGAGCGCGTCTTGGATTCGTCGGATGATGAATCCGACACCTCCAGGCGCCGGGAACTCTTTTGAGTCCCCGTGGCCTTCTTCTTGGCCTTCTTCTCCGACACCATGTAAGGTGCCAGAGCCAGCAGCTTCACTAAGTGAGCATTGGCTGGGTCTTCGGGCAAAGGGGCCGGACAGTCGATCTGTCCGGACTTCACCTGCCAATCCTGTCAAAGGAAGGGGAGTTTAGATCCCGCATAGAGTCAAACTATGAAAAACCAACATCCTGCAAAATGTAAAAATAGCTTACCTCGCCAGCGTGACGGTGCTTGCTGAATCCGCGGTCCTCAGAGGCGGATGCGGGAGCCTCAGCGCCCTTGAATAGCACCCTCCAGGCGTCTTCGTACGTCGTGTCGAAGAGCCTGCTCAGGGTTGGGTGCTGCGCCGGATCGAACTCCCACAGATTGAAATCCCGTTGTTGACATGGGAGGATCCGGCGGACAAGCATAACCTGGACTACATTGTCAAGCTTGAGCTGCTTGTTCACCAGGGTTTGGATGCATTTCTATAGTCCGGTTACTTCTTCTTTGTTGCCCCACGACAGGCCCGTCTCTTTCCAAGACGTGAGCCGCATAGGGGGTCCGGACCACAACTCGGGGGCTGTGACCCACTCAGGGTCGCGCAGCTCGGTGATGTAAAACCACCCTGACTGCCACCCCTTCAGGGTCTCCACAAAGGAGCCGTCGAGCCATAGGACGTTGGCCATCTTGCCCGCCATGGCGCCTCCGCACTCCGCCTGGTTTCCACGCACCACCTTTGGCTTGACGTTGAAAGTCTTGAGCCAGAGGCCAAAATGGGGGCGGATGCAGAGGAAGGCCTCGCACACGACGATAAACGCCAAGAAGTTGAGGACAAAGTTCGGGGCCAGATCGTGGAAATCCAGGCCGTAGTAGAACATGAGCCCCCGGACGAATGGGTGGAGAGGAAAACCCAGTCCGCGAAGGAAGTGGGGAAGGAATGCAACCCTCTCGTGGGGCCCTGGGGTGGGGAGGAGCTGCCCCTTTTCGGGAAGCCGATGCGCGACGTCGTTGGACAAGTATCCGGCTTTCCTCAGTTTTTTGATATGGCCCTCCGTGACGGAGGAGACCATCCACTTGCCTCCCGCTCCGAACATGGCTGGAGAAGGTTGAGGTGGGAAGTGCGGGCTTGGGCGCTGGAGCTCGAGTGCGCGGAAGATGGATAGGCAAAGGAGGAAGAAGGCGTAGGTAAAAAGGTGGATCCTTATCCCCTTATATGGGCGGATGCGGTTAAGCGTCCCCACCAGCCTGGTAAAACTCGCTTATCTCCCAAGCGCCGTGATAAATGGTGCGGTTGGGTTACCCACGTCCGTATTGATGAGAATCCCGTAAATGAGGGGACACGATCTCTGCTTTGACAAGACGTGCCAAGGAAACCGCCTCGCAAAATGTGCTGAGGTGGGGGAGTAAAAACGATTCGAATAAAGGCTTGGCCGTGGTGTGATGTCACGCTACGGAATACGTCAGCAGATTAGATTTGTGTAAATGTTATTCTCTCTATGGCAATATGTGGAAACTTATTTTGCAGAGCCGGACACTATCCTTAGTGTTTAAAATCTTCTATGAAGTACTTGGAGGAGGAACCCGCCTTGCAATGCCGAAGACAATCTGCGCGCCGGACTCGTCGTCATTGAAGCCTGGTTCAGGGGCTACTGAGGGAGTCCTGGATTAGGGGGTGTTTGGATAGCCGGACTATACCTTCAGCTGAACTCCTGGACTGTGAAGATACAAGATTGAAGACTTCGTCCTGTGTCCGGAAGGGACTTTCCTTGGCGTGGAAGGCAAGCTTGGCGATGCGGATATTTAGATCTCCTACCATTGTAACCGACTTTGTGTAACCCTAACCCTCTCCGGTGTCTATATAAACCGGAGGGTTTAGTCCGTAGGACAACATACAACAATCATACCATAGGCTAGCTTCTAGGGTTTAGCCTCCTTGATCTCGTGGTAGATCTACTCTTGTACTACCCATATCATCAATATTAATCAAGCAGGACATAGGGTTTTACCTCCATCAAGAGGGCCCGAACCTGGGTAAAACATTGTGTCCCTTGTCTCCTGTTACCATCCGCCTAGACGCACAGTTCGGGACCGCCTACCCGAGATCCGCCGGTTTTGACACCGACAGTGGGCAAAAACGGTATTGTAATGCTTGAAAACAAGGCCTAGGGTTCATACTTTCACTAGTGCAAGTTCTCTAAACAATGATAACATAATTAGATCATATAACAATCCCTCAACATGCAACAAAGAGTCACTCCAAAGTCACTAATAGCGGAGAACAAACGAAGAGATTATTGTAGGGTACGAAACCACCTCAAAGTTATTCTTTCTGATCGATCTATTGGGTTATTCCTATAAGTGTCACAAATAACCCTAGAGTTCGCACAGAAATAACATTTTAAGACACACATCAACCAAGACCCTAATTTCACCTAGATACTCCAATGTCACCTCAAGTATCCGCGGGTTTTTCATTATACGATATGCATCACACAATATCAGATTCATCTATCCAAACCAACACAAAGAACTGAAGGAAATATGCCCTAGAGGCAATAATGAAGTTATTATTTATTTCCTTATTTCATGATAAATGTTTATTATTCATGCTAGAATTGTATTAACCGAAAACATAATGCATGTGTGAATACATAGACAAACAGAGTGTCACTAGTATGCCTCTACTTGACTAGCTCGTTGATCAAAGATGGTTAAGTTTCCTAACCATAGACATGAGTTGTCATTTCATAAACGGGATCACATCATTAGGAGAATGATGTGATTGACTTGGCCCATTCCCTTAGCTTAACACTTGGTCGTTTTCGTTTTCTGCTATAGATTTCTTCGTAAGTTATACATGTTCCTATGACTATGAGATTATGCAACTCCCGATTACCGGAGGTACACTTTGTGTGCTACCAAACGTCACAACGTAACTGGGTGATTATAAAGGTGCTCTAGAGGTGTCTTCAATGGTACTTCTTGAGTTGGCATAGATCGAGATTAGGATTTGTCACTCCAATTGTCGGAGAAGTATCTCTGGGCCCTCTCGGTAATGCACATCACTATAAGACTTGCAAGCAATGCAACTAATGAGTTAGTTGCGGGATGATGTATTACAGAACGAGTAAAGAGACTTGCCGGTAATGAGATTGAGCTAGGTATTGAGATACCGACGATCAAATCTTGGGCAAGTAACATACCAATGACAAAGGGAACAACGTATGTTGTTATGTGGTTTGACCGATGAAGATCTTCGTAGAATATGCAGGAACCAATATGAGCATCCAGGTTCTGCTATTGGTTGTTGACCGGAGATGTGTCTCGGTCATGTCTACATAGTTCTCGAACCCATAGGGTCCGCACGCTTAAAGTTCTATGACGATCGATATTATGAGTTTTTGTGTTTTGATGTACCGAAGGTAGTTTGGAGTCCCGGATATGATCACGGACATGACGAGGAGTCTTGAAATGGTCGAGACGTAAAGATCGATATATTGGAAGACTATATTTGGACATCGGAATGGTTCCGGTTGAAATCAGGATTTTACCGGAGTACCGGGAGGTTACCGGAACCCCCCCGGTAATTGTATGGGCCTTAATGGGCCATAGTGGAGAGAGAGAGGAGGCCAGGGCAGGCCGCGCCCCCCTCCCCCCTTTGGTCCGAATTGGACTAGGAGGGGGGCGGCGCCCCCCTTTCCTTCCTCCCTCTCTCCCCCTTCCTTCTCTCCTAGTCCAACTAGGGAAGGGGGGGAATCCTACTCCCGGTGGGAGTATGACTCCTCCAGGCCGCACCATAGGGGTCCGCCCTCTCCCCCTCCTCCACTCCTTTATATACGTGGCCAAGGGGCACCCCATAGACAAACAAGTTGATCATTGATCTCTCTTAGCCGTGTGCGGTGCCCCCTCCACCATAATCCACCTCGGTCATATCGTAGCGGTGCTTAGGCGAAGCCCTGCGTCGGTAACTTCATCAACACCGTCATCACACCGTCGTGCTGATGAAGCTCTCCCTCGAAGCTCTACTGGATCGTGAGTTCGCGGGACATCACCGAGCTGAACGTGTGCCGAACACGGAGGTGCCGTACGTTCGGTACTGAGGATCGGTCGATCGTGAAGACGTACGACTACATCAACCACGTTGTCATAACGCTTCCGCTTTCGGTCTACAAGGGTACATGGACACACTCTCCCCTCTCGTTGCTATGCATCACCATGATCTTGCGTGTGCGTTGGAATATTTTTGAAATTACTACATTCCCCAACAGTGGCATCCGAGCCAGGTTTATGCGTAGATGTTATATGCACGAGTAGAACACAAGTGAGTTGTGGGCGATACAAGTCATACTGCTTACCAGCATGTCATACTTTGGTTCGGCGATATTGTTTGATGAAGCGGCTGAGGGAGTCCTAGACTAAGGGGTCCCCGCCTCCTCGGGCGTCCGGCCTGTTATCCATGGGCCGGACTGATGGGCTGTGAAGACATGAAGGCCAAAGACTACACCGTGTCCGGATTGGACTCTATTTGGCGTGGAAGGGAAGCTTGGCGACCGAAGATTCCTTCTTATGTAACTGACTCCATGTAAACCCTAGATCCCCTCGATGTCTATATAAACCGGAGGGGTTAGTCCGGAAAGCATATACATACACATTACCATAGTCATACAGGCTAGACTTCTAGGGTTTAGCCATTACGATCTCGTGGTAGATCAACTCTTGTAATACTCATATTCATCAAGATCAATCAAGCAGGAAGTAGGGTATTACCTCCATAGAGAGGGCCCGAACCTGGGTAAACATCGTGTCCCCCTTCTCCTGTTACCATCGATCCTAGACGCACAGTTCGGGACCCCTTACTCGAGATCCGCCGGTTTTGACACCGACATTGGTGCATTCATTGAGAGTTCCACTGTGCCGTCGACAGAAGGTTCAATGGCCCCTTCAATTGTCAATAATGACGATGTCCGAGGAGGAACCTTCCTCCCCGGACAGATATTCGTGTTCGGCGGCTTCGTACTACGGGTCAACTCGCTTGGCCATCTGGAGCAGACCGACAGCTACGCCCCTGGCCATCAGGTCGGATTCGGAAGCTTGAACTATGTCGTGGATATTCGTGGATACTTGATCTTCGAGGGATTTGAGCCCGTGACGATCGCTCCCCCTCACCCCGATGAACGTGACTTAAATATGTCATCGGATTACATCCAGGAGATGGTCTCTGCGGCTGCCATGGCCTTAGAGCCGAAGCAGATCGGGCCATCTGAGGCCGCAGAGTCCGCTGCGTTGGAGCCGCACATGTACTCTACGCCCTGCAATATTCGCTTTGACGGAACTTCGGACTTGTCTCCGGCTATAAGTTCCGGACTGTGCATGCTCGCGGACACCGAGCTAGATCGGTTATCGATCCTCGAGTTCGGCGCCGCTGACATTTTCCGGCACTCCCTTTGGGTGACGTGCTAAGATCTTTAAAGAATCTGTCCTTGAAGAAGGACTCACAACCGAACTATGTCCGGTTCGAGCTAGAGATGGATGATGAGGAATTTTGCTTCCCACCCGCCACCCACTTCATAGCCACCATCAATGACTTAACCGACGTGCTTGACTATGGCTCTGAAGACATCGACAGTATGGACGACGATCCGACAAGGAGCAAGGCCAAGACCCTCCATTCACTGGACAATGGACGGCTAGCTCTTCGTACAACGTGTACATGGTTGATACACCTAAAGGACCTGGCGACGACAAAGAAGAGCCAGATGCGAACAATACCTCCGAGACACAGTCCAAGCACCAGCGGCCCAAACGTCGCTCTAAGCCTCCTCGCTCAAAGGACATCAACAATGGCACCAGAGAAAATAGTACTCAGGGCGACGCCGAAAACAATGAAGACCCTGTCGGGGCTACATCCGAACAAGAACATGACAGCAGGCAAGACAACCCTGATGAACAGGCCATAGAAGATGACTTGGAGGACGATAGTTACCGTCCACCCTCCGAGGAGGAAACAAGCCTTGGCAACAAAGACTTCATCATGCCTGAGGATCCCCTCGAGCAGGAGCGCTTTAAGCTTCAGCTCATAGCCACTGCAAGGAGCCTGAAAAAGAAACAACAGCAGCTTCAAGCTGAACAAGACCTGCTCATCGACAGATGGACTGATGTCCTGACAGCCGAGGAATACGGCCTCAAGCGCCCAACCAAGAGCTACCTGAAACACAGATTGCTACCTCAATTCGACGAGGAGGCACCAGAGCACATATCTCCCTCACGTAATGCCGGGTGACCACCACGTGGTCGAGACAGGGCGGCCGAACGGCCACCCCGCGGCCGAGATAAAGCGGCAACTCAGGACGAGCAGCAGAACGCCCCACCACACCGTCAAAGTAGGGACAAAAGAGTCCAGAGTCATGCGTACGACCCCCGATAGACCCTGGACAGTAGAGCAGGACACACAAGATCGATCTACGGATCGCGCGGACGTGACAAACCTAACCACGCCTGGGCCGAATACCGCAGATGGACTCCATCAAAGCTCCGCCACGATGTAGCCCGATATAGAGGCGCCGCACACCTGCTCTGCTTCACAGAT
Source organism: Triticum aestivum (assembly GCF_018294505.1). Lineage (NCBI taxonomy): Eukaryota > Viridiplantae > Streptophyta > Magnoliopsida > Poales > Poaceae > Triticum > Triticum aestivum. The sequence goes on from NC_057797.1 coordinate 44,867,731, forward strand.
GAAGTACTGGATCATGAATTCCCCGAGGGGTTCAAGCCCGTCAATATCGAATCATACGACGGCACAACCGATCCTGCAGTATGGATCGAAGATTTCATTCTCCATATCCACATGGCTCAAGGAGATGACCTCCACGCCATTAAATACCTCCCACTAAAAATCAAAGGGCCAGCTCGGCACTGGCTTAACAACCTGCCTAAAAATTCTATCGGCGGCTGGGAGGACTTGGAAGAAGCCTTCCTGGACAACTTCCAAGGAACCTATGTCCGGCCACCAGATGCCGATGACCTAAGCCACATAGTTCAACAACCTGGAGAATCAGCCAGAAAATTCTGGACTAGGTTCCTAACCAAAAAGAACCAGATCATTGACTATCCGGATGCCGAGGCCCTAGCAACCTTCAAACATAGCATCCGTGACGAATGGCTGGCACACCACATTGGCCAAGAAAATCCAAAGTCAATGGCAGCCCTTACGGCACTCATGACCCGTTTTTGCGCGGGCGAGGACAGCAGGCTGGCTCGTAGCGAAAACACAGCCAGCAAGGCAGGCCCCACCGAGGCCAAGAATAGCACTGGCAAGCTCTGGCGCAATAGACACAAATGCCGAAGCAATGGCGATAACACCGATGACACCACAGTCAACGCCGGATTCAGTGGCTCCAAGTTCGGCCAACGGAAGAAACCCTACAAAAGAAACAACGAAGGACCTTCCAGCCTGGACCGCATACTCGACCGTCCGTGCCAAATTCACGGCACCCCGGATAAACAAGCCAATCATACCAACAGGGATTGTTGGGTCTTCAAGAAGGCTGGCAATTTAAATGCCGAAAACAAAGAAAAGGGATCAAAAAGTGAGGACGAGGATGAAGAGCCCCGACAGCCAAACACGGGGGGACAGAAGAAATCCCCCCCCCCCAAGTCAAAACGGTGAACATGATGTACGCCATGCACATCCCCAGAAAGGAGCGCAAACGAGCACTCATGGACGTCTATGCGGTAGAGCCAGTCGCCCCAAAGTCTCACTTGGTCGTCATTTCCGATCACCTTCGATCGTCGAGATCACTCGACTAGTGTCCGCCATGGCGATTCAGCCACACTGGTCCTTGACCCAATCATCGACGGGTTCCACCTAACACGAGTCCGGATGGATGGTGGAAGCAGCCTTAACCTGCTATACCAGGATACAGTATGGAAGATGGGCATTAATCCCTCATGAATCAAACCAACAAAGACCACCTTTGAAGGAGTCATACCAGGCGTAGAGGCCCGTTGTACGGGCTCAATCACGCTGGAGGTGGTCTTCGGTTCTTCGGACAACTTCCAAAGCGAAGAGTTAATCTTCGATATCGTCCCCTTCCGCAGCGGCTACCACGCACTGCTCGGACGAACCACGCTCGCTAGATTTAATGCAGTGCCACACTATGCTTATCTCAAGCTCAAGATGCCCGGTCCATGCAGCGTCATAACAGTCAATGGCAACACGGAACGCTCCCGCCGAACAGAGGAGTAAACCGCTGCCCTAGCAGCAAAAGTACAGAGTGGCCTTCTCAAGCAGCATTATAATCCAGCTACCGAGCCCCTGGACACCATCAAGAGGGTCCGGACTACACTACAATAGGACAGCGCGGGTCAAGAGCTCGACTAGCTAATCGGCCTCTGTCCCAACCCCAATGAGGTAGTGGCATTCGTACCACGCATACACAATTACACACTCAAAATTCCATGGACATCGACGGAGGCACGAGATAACCCGGAGTCTACAGTTCGGCTAGACCGATCCTGGACACACATACTTTTACTTCTTTTAATTTCAGGCACCTTTTTCTGCGGGACTGATCGCAAGTCCTTTAGAAGGACAGGAATACAACGGAGGCAAGCAGAACAGGTGTGTAGGGTAACCTTTATACGTTCTTCTTGAAGGTATTCATACTCATTTCTCAGGACCCGCACGCTGCGCCCTGTTGTTTCTGGCATGTTAAATAGCCGGATACTTTTCGCACCACCTGTACAAGATATGCCTTGACGTATCCATCCAGTTATAATAAAAATGGTTCGTGGCCTAGTTTCTGTGTTTTTCGCTTCTCACTTTGTTTTGTTTCGATCTGCTTATTCGCTGCATCGACACTCTTTTACGTTTCAGATTCGCGAGGGGCTACCTGTCGCCCCGCAATACGGCAGCATAGTCCGAACACTTCTTATATATAAGTTCGGCACCCCGAATTCAGCATTATATGCATTGGCTCTGAATCATGTCTTTGGTCAATAGTTGGGTTGCCCGGCTCCTGTGCTTGCTACCCTATGTTTCGCTCTATGGGCTAGGGTACTAAAGGGATAACTACTGCGATTGTGCCCTAGCTTTGACCAGATGAGCACCTCAGTAGAGAAAGCCGAAAACTGACTGTCATGATATGGTGAGAGCCGGTCAGCTACTCGAGGGTTACAAATCGTTGGAGATTTTTTCCGCGTTATGCGAGAGATCGGCACTTCCCGATCAGATGCTGACAGTACTCTGGTTTAAACCAGGGGCTACGCCCATGCTTTATTATAAAATTCTAATACGTCCATTTTGCATCATGCTTTTATATTAATATTTATTGCATTATGGGCTGTTATTACACATTATGTCACAATACTTATGCCTATTCTCTCTTATTTTACAAGGTTTACATAAGGAGGTAGAATGCCGGCAGCTGGAATTCTGGGCTGGAAAAGGAGCAAATATTAGAGACCTATTCTGCACAACTCCAAAAGTCCTGAAACTCCACGAATGTTATTTTTGGAAATAATAAAAAATACTGAGTGGAAGAAATACCAGAGGGGGCCCACACCCTGGCCATGAGGGTGGGGGCGCGCCCTACCCCCCTGGGCGCGCCCCTGCCTTGTGGGCCCCCTGTTGGCCCTCCGGTGCCCATCTTCTGCTATATGAAGTCTTTCGTCCGAAGAAAAATCATAAGCAAGCTTTTGGGACGAGACTCCGCCGCCACGAGGCAGAACCTTGGCAGAACCAATCTAGGGCTCTCCAGGAGGGGGAAATCATCGCCATCGTCATCACCAACGCTCCTCTCATCGGGAGAGGGCAATCTCCATCAACATCTTCACCAGCACCATCTCCTCTCAAACCCTAGTTCATCTCTTGTATCCAATTCTTGTCTCTAAGTCTGGGATTGGTACCTGTAGGTTGCTAGTAGTGTTGATTACTCCTTGTAGTTGATGCTAGTTGGTTTATTTGGTGGAAGATCATATGTTCAGATCCTATATGCATATTAATACTCCTCTGATTATGAACATGAATATGCTTTGTGAGTAGTTACGTTTGTTCCTGAGGACATGGGAGAAGTCTTGCTATTAGTAGTCATGTGAATTTGGTATTCGTTCGATATTTTGATGAGATGTATGTTGTCTCTCCTCTAGTGGTGTTGTGTGAACGTCGACTTCATGACACTTCACCTATTTGGGCCTAGAGGAAGGCATTGGGAAGTAATAAGTAGATGATGGGTTGCTAGAGTGACAGAAGCTTAAACCCTAGTTTATGCGTTGCTTCGTAAGGGGCTGATTTGGATCCACATGTTTCATGCTATGGTTAGGTTTACCTTAATATTTCTTTTGTAGTTGCGGATGCTTGCAATAGGGTTAATCATAAGTGGGATGCTTGTTCAAGTAAGGACAGCACCCAAGCACCGGTCCACCCACATATCAAATTATCAAAGTACCGAACATGAATCATATGAACGTGATGAAAACTAGCTTGAAGATAATTCCCATGTGTCCTCGGGAGCGCTTTTCTCTATATAAGAGTTTGTCCAGGCTTGTCCTTTGCTACAAAAAAGATTGGGCCACCTTGCTGCACTTTATTTACTTTTGTTACTTGTTGCTCGTTACCAATTATCTTATCACAAAACTATCTGTTACCTATAATTTTAGTACTTGCAGAGAATACCTTGCTGAAAACCGCTTATCATTTCCTTCTGCTCCTCGTTGGGTTCGACACTCTTACTTAGATCCTCTATACTTGTGGGTCATCAAACTCCTATGGCTAAGTGAGGGTGTTCAAGCCGTAAAGTCTGATTGCCTTGTTCGTTGCGCTAAACAAGTCCTTCAGGGACCATGTAATTGGATCAAGATTGTTTAGATTCCATCCCGAACACCTCCGTACTATCTACGTGAGGGCAGAAGCCGATGACTGGCCAACCCTCAGATTACATGTAACACGGCCACACAGGAGGAAACAATTCAAAGCATAATAAAATTACTTTACAAAAACTGGCTTTGTTCCCATAATACAAGGCAAAGGCAACATGAATATATTTATTCAAATACAATGTCGTGTGAACATTGCGCTGCTACATGCCGGGACCCTTCTACGACATCCTCGAAATATCGCTCGGGTGTGCGGTGCTCCTTGCCCTCCGGCGGCCCTCTGGCAACTTCAACAGCGTTCATCTTCGCCCACCACATCTTGCAGCGAGTGAAGGCCATACGGGCACCTTCAATACAGATGGAGCGCTTGATAGCGTCCAGCCGAGAACAGGCATTCACCATCCGCCTCACGAGTCCGAAGTAGCTGCCAGGCATAGCTTCGGCTGGCCACAGCCGGATTGTCAAATCCTTCATGGCTAACTCGGCCACCTTGTGCAGCTCCACTAGCTATTTCAGCTGATCGGTGAAGGACACGGGATGCTCTGACACTGCATCTTGTGACCAAAAGAGCTTCTCCATGGAACCCCCTCCTTCGGCTCGATAGAACTCCACGACGTCTGTTGCTGTACAAAAAGAGGGGTACACTTTTTGTACCCCTATAACTGTGCACGAGCAGTCTGAGCCACGGGCACCACCACACCAAGCAAGGCAAGGGAGGTGAGCCAAGGTAAGACCAAAGCTCAAGAAAACTAGAACGACGCCAAGGCCAAGACCACGAAGAGCAAAGGGGACGAAGCGGACTCCCCCGGCAAGATCCTTGCCGGGAGACGGTTATGGCAACCCCGGCAAGACTCTTGCCACGGCAACTTGCCCCATGCCTATGGAGGAAATCACCCTTGAGTCCATTGCCCCCATGGGGCAAGGATTCGGTTGACATCCCCGTGGTGGCATGCAGATCTTTGTGAAGACATTCAAGATCAGATACGCACTATAGAAGATGACGACCCTTGGCGGGATCCCAGCCGAGGAAGACCACAAGGCCCCCGGCAAGCACCTTGCTGGGGATGACAGCAAGCGCCTCGGCAAGACCCTTGTCGGGGCCCCGGCAAGGCCCTTGCCGAGGACACCCACAGGGCCACCATCAGGCCCACGGCGACTAAACCTCCACCGTCGTGCGCATGCAGCTGCCGACCCAACCAGCTGGGCAGGCACCTGCGTGGCAGCATGCAGATCTTCGTGGAGACCCACCACTGCGCCACCTCAGCTGCCTGCCTACCTACGTGGCATCTCAGGCATCGCTGGCCAGGGCGCGTGTCGACACATGAAGGAGCGGCGACGGACAAGACAGGTCTCTCCCCCGTCCCTGATAAAGCAAGGACACCTAAGCAAGACACATTAAATGCGCCTTGTCATGTAATGCGGGAGATAACCTCGCATCACTGTATCCTTTCCACCTCCTGTGTGCCACTGTGGCAACCCCTTTTTCTATAAAAGGAGGCCCGAGGCGACCAGGAGAAGGATTCGGCTTTTTGGAGCTCTCCACGCCCCATAGCTAGCTCAAGAACACAGATATACAATCCACCAAAGCAGGAGTAGGGTTTTACGCATCCTCGCGGCCCGGACCTGGATAAACGAACCGTGTGCTATTTGTTTGATCCGCTCTTCTCACGACCCCGCGCCCCGCTAACCGTAGTAGGGTTCTTGTGATCCCATAGGTGTCGTTCCCAAAACACCGACATCTTTGGCGCGCCAGGTAGGGGGAGCAGTTGTGAGAATCGGCTCTAGCAGTTAGTCCAGCGCCTCTTCATCATCATGGCGCCCAAGAAGAAGACGACGGTGGTGGTTGGCCAGTCGGAAGCCGGACAGCCCGTATCGGTGCGGGCGAGTAGCGGACCGGTCGCAGAAAGGACCCAGGGCGCTGCTCGTGAACACCAACACCATCCCAGCAGCCAAAGTTTGGGAGGGGGCGATGTTCGTGCGCCTGGTAACGGGCCACACATCGCCAAATCCAAAGGCGGAGCCAAGCCTCCGCGGGTGGAGCGGGGCCTTCCAAGGTCATCGCCACCCCGCCCGAAGGCGACGCAAGGGCCTCCAAGACTCCCACGCTGGCGCCAATAGCGCGCTCCTCTCAGGCGGCGCGCGACGAACGGCGTAATCACGCTGAATATCCCGGGCGTCGCCGCAGGAAGAGCCCCGAACGCCACTCCCGGGACGTAGAAGACCTGCCCACTCGCCGAGGCGCTGGTGAAAGCAGCGTGCGACCGCGGGGTCGTGATAGAGCTCCTTCTGACATGGTCAGAAGTCGAAGCGCGTCGCGATCCATGCAGGTTTCGCTACCGCCGACGCCAGTAGAGGCCCTGGCGCGCGCACAGTTGCTCCTCGACTTTCCTCCCACTACAGGGAAACTCGATGAATGGAGAGCCACCATCCGAAGCCTTGTTGCGGTGGCCAACAAAGACGAACCGAGTCCGGTGGAGCCCCCGGGTCGACGCTCCGATGGAGTCCCACGCACCAGTGGCAGGAAAGTTGGCGGCCTCGCGACCACGGTGCATTCGCCTCCTCCTCCTCGCCCGGTACCACGGACGCCAGCTCGTCGCGACGTTACAGGCGACGAAATCTCCATAGCGTCGTCTGACCCGCGGACCCACTGTGACCAGCGCCAAGTTCTTCGGGAATGAGCCCATGAAGACGCTCGAACCACTACCGAGCGCCGGCGCGGAGCGCGCCACCAGTCAGACAGGCGATAAGGGCCTGCTGCGAACCACCCGGCCCCGGAGAGCCCTGGAGGCCTACCTTACGAGGTAGGCTGTCCGGCTTTTACCCGTGAGCTGCGGTAGTTCCAGTGGCCCACTCACCGCACCTTCAAACCTGACGTTGGCAAAAAGTACAGCGGCAAGACCCACCCGTCTGAGTTCCTCAGCATCTACACCATTGCGATGTAAGCTGCCGGAGCCCGTGACAATAAGGTGCTTGCGGATTACTTTCCATTGACTATTAAACCCAACGCCATGTCGTGGTTGATGCACTTGCCGGTAGACTCTGTTTCCTCCTGGTCGGATTTGTGCCATGAGTTTGTGGGCGCCTTTACTGGAGGCCACCAAGCCCATGGCCAAGCAAGCGACCTGCACGTCATTCCCCAGAAGGGAGGCGAGAGTCTGCGCAAGTACATACAGAGGTTCAGCCGGATACAGTACAATATCCCTGATGTTCACCCTGCCGCCATCATCAGCGCATTCCATCAGAACGTGCGTAATCGCAAGATGCGCGAAGAGCTGGCAATGAACAAGGTGAGAGATGTGGCAGAACTCTATGTTCTTGCTGACAGATGTGCCCGAGCTGAAGAGGGAAGGAAGTACCCCGGCGAAGATGCCGGCGTGGAAACCGACTCCTAGGATGAGGATACTGCCACCCCGGCGAAGAAAGGCCGGCGCCGCAATAGGAAGCACAAAGGTAAAGCCGTGCTTGCCGTTGAGGGATCTGGTGACGCCGGCTCTGCCAAGAAAACCAAGGCAGATGACCCCGGCAAGGAAATGGCCGGATGTGTCGCCTGCCGGGCCTTGGCGGCTGCCGAGAAGCCAGGAAACTCCGACAAGCAATACTGCAAGATCCATCGCACCAAAGGCCATGATCTCCAGAACTGCCGATAGGTTGAGCTCCTTGCTAAGAAGCAGAGGGCTGAATATGAGAGGCGGGACAAGGAGAAAGGCCAGGACGATGCTGAGGGGTCCGGCAAGAAATGTGACGGCCAGGCGGGCCGTCGCGGCAAAGATAAACAGCAGGAGAGGCCCGCCCGGGGCCGTGACAAAAAGCCAGAAGACGATGATCGCGAAGAAGACGATGAGTCTGGTGACCAAGAATTTCAGAAAGCTACGGAGGCCATGTGCGTCGATGGCGGCACCTCGCTGCATACCTCTCACCGCCGACTTAAACAGTGGGCATGTGAGATTACAGCGGCAGAGCCGTCGTTTGATTCCCAAAGGCCGCTGAAGTGGTCCAGCACACCTATCATTTTTGACACTGAGGATCACCCTGATCGCACTACTGCGGTCGCGTGCCTGCCATTGTTGGTTTCACCAACAATACGCAACCTCAAGGTGACAAAGATGCTAGTCGATGGCGGGGCCGGTCTGAACTTAATCTCGCCTGCCATGATCGAGAAACTGCAGATTCCTGATGAAGACCTCGAAGAGACCGGCACATTTTAGGGGGTCAACCCGGGAAGAACCAACCAAAGGGGAAGGTCACGCTGCCCGTGACTTCTGGAAGTGACCTGAACTACAGGACAGAAAGGATCGTGTTCGATGTTGCCAAGATCCCCTTGCCCTACAATGGGATCCTTGGCCGCCCAGCGCTGGCCAAGTTCATGGCGGTGTCACACTACGCCTACAACACCCTGAAGATGCCAGGACCTGTGACGATTATCACCATCCCCTCCGATAAGAAAGATGCGCTGATCTGCGCTGACCAACTCTACCAACAAGCATTTGCAGCAGCTGCCGCCACTAGGGCACCTGCTCATGCCACTGGAGCCCTGGGAGGGAAGAAGACGAAGAAGACCGGCGAGACCACGGACACCCACTCCGGCAAGCGCACCTCTTTGGAGTGTAGTGCTCCCATCGAGGACGTGCCAGAGAGCTCCACCGGCAGAAACAAGAAGTCCAGGGCCACACTGTAGGGAACCAAGAAGGTTTTTGTCAAGGAGGACGGCACAGGAGGAGCTTTTACCATAAGCTCCACCCTTGACGACAAATAGGAAGACGCGCTCGTCACCTTCCTGCGGGCGAATGTCGATGTGTTTGCATGGCAAGCATCCGACATCCCCGGCGTTCCCAGGGAGGTGATTGAGCACCACCTTGTTGTCTGTCCTCATGCGCGGCCCGTCAAGCAGAAGGTCAGAAAGCAGGCTTTGGAACGACAAGAGTTCATCATAGAGGAGATCCGGAAACTGGAAGCAGCGGGTTTGGTAAGAGGATTGCTCCATCCAACGTGGTTGGCCAATCCGGTGGTAGTGCGCAAGGCAAATGGGAAGTGGAGGCTGTGTATTGATTACACATATATCAATAAGGATTGTCCCAAAGACCCCTTCTCGTTGCCACGCATTGACCAGATTGTTGACTCCACAGCTGGGTGTGACCTATTGTCATTCCTCGATGCCTACTCCGGCTATCACCAGATCTTCATGACAAGAGAAGACGAAGAGAAAACGGCATTCATTACCCCATGTGGTACGTATTGTTTCATGCGGATGCCTTTCGGGTTGAAGAGTGCTGGTTCAACGTTTGCAAGGGCGGTCCAGATTGGTTTTGAACCCCAGCTCCATAGAAATATGGAAGCTTATATGGATGATATAGTGGTCAAAACCAAGGACAGGGCAACCCTCATACCGGATTTACAAGAAACATTTGCAGACCTACGCAAGATCAATCTCAAGCTGACCCCTGAGAAGTGCGTCTTCGGCGTCCCGTCCGGCAAGCTTCCCGGGTTCTTTGTGTCACAGCGTGGGATAGAGGCCAATCCGGATAAGATCAAAGTTATAGAGCAGATTGAAGCACCTAAGTGGGTCAAGGATGTGCGCCGTCTTGCTGGTTGCGTTGCCGCCATGAGCAAGTTCATTTCCAAGTCCGCCGAGCGCACCCTTCCCTTTTTCAAGATTTTGAAAAAGGCGGGCCCAATGGAGTGGACGCCAGAAGCCGAGGCAGCATTGCAAGATTTGAAGAGGTACCTCTCCTCCGCTCCAATACTAGTTGCGCCTAGGCCACAGGAACCGTTGCTACTATACCTGGCGGCAACGAACCAGGTGGTCAGCGCCGCACTAGTGGCGCAGAGAGAAATTGATGAAGAGGTAATAGCAGCGACGGAGCCCGATGCGACCGATGCAGAGACGACACAACCAGTTGGAGTGCCGCCGAAGAAGAAAATGATGCAGCACCCGGTCTACTTTGTTAGTTCCCTCCTGCAGGGGGCTAGATCAAGGTACTCCGGTGTGCAGAAACTGCTCTTCAGCCTTCTTATGGCCTCGAGGAAGCTGCATCACTACTTCCAGGCGCACGAAATCACTGTCGTCACTCGCCTCCCCCTACAACGGATATTGCACAATCCAGATGCAACAGGAAGGATCGTAGAGTGGGCACTGGAACTGTCCAACTTTGGCCTCAAGTTTGAGAGTACCTCGACGATTCAAAGCCAAGTCCTGGTGGAGTTCATTGTAGAATGGACCGCGACGCCTGACGAAGAAGCCCAAGAGACTGCCCTCCCCGGCAAGGAGGCAAGTTGCGACTGGATCATTTGATTGAAATCCCCCTTATGGGTGTTTTACGTAAAAATACTATTTTTTCTTATTTTGACGATCCCCGATGTACTCTGATGGAGCTTTCTCCTTACAGGGCGCCAGGGCTAGCGTACTGCTTGTCGCGCCCACCGGAGAGCACCTCAAATACGTGATCCAGATGCACTTCCCCAGAGAGGTGTCAACAAACAATACAGCTGAGTACGAAGGACTGCTTGCCGGTCTTAGGATCGCGGCAGACCTCGGAATCAAGAAACTCGTCGTCAGAGGCGACTCACAACTTGTCGTCAAGCAAGTCAACAAGGATTACCAGAGCCCGTTGATGAAGGCCTACATCGATGAAGTGAGAAAGCTGGAAGAGCGTTTTGACGGTATAGAGTCAGAATACGTTCCCCGAGCAGAGAACGACATCGCCGATTACCTGTCAAAGCACGCTGCCCTCAAGCTACCTGTGGAACCAGGTACCTTTGTGCTTTAGCTAACTGAGCCATCCATTGGTCCATCAACAGACCAAAACAAGAGGAGGAAATTAGGGCCCGGCAAGTACTTCCCCGCTGAGCTCCCCGGAGCCGCCGGCAAGGATGTTGCCGGGGACACTGAGCCCGCCACGGGACGGTAGCTCCGGCGGAGCGTCAAGCTCTTGCCGTCGAGACAGCCACTCCTATAGTGGAGGAAATGCCTTTAGTCCTCGCCGTCGAGCCCAGGCTCCAGCGTGGGCACAACATACCGTCCGATTTCTCCAAACTGGGGAACTTCCTGAGGAGCAGGAAGAAGCGGAAAAAGTAGCCCATCGATCTGCTATGTACCAGTTCGTCGATGACGTCCTGTACAGAAGGAAACCGAATGGCGTGAAATTGAAGTGTATCCCTCGAGAGCAAGGACTGGGGCTGTTGGCAGAGATACATGGAGGCATATGTGGATCCCACATAGGGTCAAGAGCCCTTGCCGGCAAGGCATTTCGGCAAGGCTTCTTCTGGCCCACCGCCCTCCAGGATGCGATGACACTATTCACCAGGTGTGAAGCGTGTCAGTTCCATTCAAAGAAGCTTCATCAGCCAGCTCAAGCCCTTCAAACCATTCCTCTCTCCTGGCCTATCTCGGTCTAGGGGCTCGACATACTGGGCCCCTTCCCCCGCACTGTCGGGGGCTTTGAATACTTGTACGTTGCAATCGACAAGTTCACAAAGTGGCCAGAGGTGGAGGTAGTGAGGAAGGTCACATCTCAGTCAGTCGTCAAATTCTTCAAGGGACTAGTGTGCCGTTTTGGTGTACCCAACAGGGTCATCACCGACAACGGCACACAGTTCACAAGCCGCACCTTCATGCAATATACCCAAGACCTCGGCAGCAAAGTCTGTTTCGCTTCCGTTGCTCACCCACGAAGCAATGGTCAAGCTAAGAGGGCAAATGCTAAAGTACTACGGGGCTTAAGGACAAAGACCTTTGAGAGGCTGCACAAGAGTGTAAGGCGCTGGATTGATGAGTTGCCGATGGTTCTTTGGTCGATCAGAACGACGCCAAATCGAGCCACCGGCCAGACACCCTTTGCCCTAGTATACGGGGCAGAAGCAGTTCTCCCCACTGAACTCATATACGGGTCACCTCGAGTGCTCACTTATGATGAGCTTGAGCAAGAGCAACTGTGGCAAGATGACGCAACGCTCCTTGAGGAAGATCGTCTTCAGGCGGCTGTCAGAGCAGCGCGCTACCAGCAAGCCTTGCGCCGCTACCATAGCCGCAAGGTTCATGCCCGAAGCTTTGAGGAAGGTGACCTTGTTCTTCAGCGCGTTCAATCAGCCAAGAATTCCAACAAGTTGACGCCGAAGTGGGAAGGCCCTTATCGGGTAATACGAGTCACCAGGCCCGGCGCAGTCCGCCTGAAGACCGAAGATGCCGTTCCGATGAGTAACTCCTGGAACATTGAGCATCTTCGCAACTTTTACCCATGAGGCGCGGCTTGCCGGGCCCCCCGGCAAGCCACCTTTTGTACAAGCCTTGCCGATGATGCATGTAACCCTTTGTACAAGCCAGGCGCAAACCCTGAGTATAAATAAATGAAGTGCTGGCACCCTAAGTTATAGCATGCATGCTAGGTCAAGTCTCGTCCTCGGTTAGGGTTGATAGTGCTTAGCGGCGACTAACCCCTAGCTTAGAGGTCGAGTGTGCGTCTCTTTGCCTTTCTTTTGTATTCTTTGGTTCACAGGACACACAGATATACTTGCCGAACCACTTGGAAAAAAAGGAGTAACAAACCAGCATCTAGGCCCCGGCAAGCCAGTATTGCTGGGGGCTGCAAGAGCAAAGATTCACCCACGGCGAACCAGGGTTGCCGGGGACTGCAGCTTCAGATAAGTTCTTCATCCCTTATCATGCATTCCCTTATGGACTAAGGTATGTGAAACCTCGTTTTTCCCTAAGCTACCGTGCTCCCCTAACTCTAGGCCCTAGGGCTCGTTCTTGGGGCCAAGTTTGGTCGTAGTCGCTGCAGCGAAAGGATGAAACAAGGAGCCTGAACCCGCCTCGTCCCTGCCTCCGCCAAAAGCGTGAGAAAGGTCGAGCGAAGTGGGAAGACGGCAAGGCCTGTTGCCGGGCGAGGAAATGTTTATCTTAGAGATATCAAGGATTTACTCCTTGCTGTGGGTTCCACCCGCAAACAAATGACCCGGCAAGCATCCCTTTTTCATTAAAAACATTCCACTCAGGTACAGTCCATAGGGAATGAAAAACATGAATGATGGGATTACAAGTTTTAAATTCAACAAAGGCCCGAAGGCTTACAAACTAAAAAGAGATAAGGTGCCCGTAATCCCTTTCTTGTCCCTCTCCTCGGGAGGCAGGTCAAGGAGGCAAAAAAGGCAAAAGGAGCGCCTAGGCGAGCTACGGGTGGCAGAAGATACCAAGAGAACATCTCGGTGGCCGTCTGAAGGCTGGATGGTGATGGCGGCACCGGAAGCAGTGCTCGAAGACGAGGCGGCAGGACGTCAGCACGTGTCGAAGGCGTCGGTGCCCGCGTAATCCGAATTGACGGCCTTGCCGCCCGCCCTCTTCCTCTTCCGCAGCCTCCCAACGCCAGCCGCCCAGGGAGACGACCCCGAGAAGTTCAAGGAGCCGGCGACACGGATGATGGGGTCGCCGGTGCCGCACGGAGCGGCACCCGACACCTAGTCGGACCCGTCATCCTGCCGCCTACCGCCCTCATCGTCGCTGCCGCTATCCTCCTCGTCACTCCCACCCGAGGAGGAGTCTTCACTATTAGAAGAGCTCTCCACGCAACACCTTGCACGGGTCCCAAAGAGCCCAAAGACCTTGACGGAGAGAAGGCCACCCTCCATCAACTTAAAATGGAGAGTAAGCCCCTCCGTCAAGCGGTGGATGTGAGCAAACGTCTTCCATCCCCGAAGATACATCACGTGAGGAGCGGGGAAGTCAACGCGGACCCACGTGCCGCTGATCCCGTAGCCCCTCATGTGCAGCCGCAATGACTCTGGCGGATCCAGCTCCATCTCCCGCGCAAATGGAGTCGGGAGACGAAGGCGACGGCGCAGCGGCCGACGCAGCCTGACGAAGAACTCACAAGGGTCATCCCCAACATGGCCCTCCATTGGAGGAGGAGCTGCTGGCAGAGGTGAGGCCGGCGCGCCACCCCGTCCTCCTCTTCCCCGAGCGCCCCGGCCTCGCCCACGGCCTCGCCCCCTCCCCCTTCCCCTCGCGGCTAGCTCTGCCACCGCAGGCGCAGGAGAAGGAGGGACGCGTTGTCGAGCGGCGACCCTCGCCGCCACCGTCGAAGGACCGGGATTCCCTCTCTCCATGACGAATGGAAGGGAGGAGCGGAAGCTGAAGGAAGAAGAAGATGAGAGAATGAGGGACGCCATCCCCCCTCCTGCTCTTTATAAAGGAACGAGGTTGGGGCTCGGACGCCCCGCTCGACCAATCAAGACGCAGAAGGCGCAGGGAACCGGGACCGACCCGCTGCCCCAGCCAGCGACGGCCCGGTTTCCCGCCTCCACCATTTGCCACCCCAGGCGCATGGGATACACGTGGCGGACGTGCAGAGCAGAGGGGACGGGTGAGACGACCTCTCCCCACCCCGTGATCGTGGGGAGTGGACGCCTTGAAGACCGCACCTTAGCACCATTCAATAAATGGGCCGCGCCTCCACGCCTCCCTCCATTTATGGGGAAGGCGCGAACTGTCCCTTTACTACGACGTGACGCATGTGTGCAGAGCTCAACCCCACGCATGCTGCCCACGTCACGCCCACCTCCCCACGCCGCACCACGCGCGGGAGTCGTGGGAAGCGCAGCGCACGAAGAAACTTACCGCGGTAAAAACTGCCCCGCCTGCCCGCGCACCGTTCTTGGGCCTAGCCCAACAACGCGTTGCGCTTATGTGTGGCCCAGGCCCGGGGGCTCCTGTCGGTGTACAAAAAGAGGGGTACACTTTTTGTACCCCTATAACAGTGCACGGCCAGTCTGAGCCACGGGCACCACCACACCAAGCAAGGCAAGGGAGGTGAGCCAAGGTAAGACCAAAGCTCAAGAAAACTAGAACGACGCCAAGGCCAAGACCACGAAGATCAAAGGGGACGAAGCAGACTCCCCCGGCAAGATCCTTGCCGGGAGACAGTTCTAGCAACCCCGGCAAGACTCTTGCCGCGGCAACTCGCCCCACACCTACGGAGGAAATCACCCTTGAGTCCACTGCCCCCATGGGGCAAGGATTCGGGAGACATCCCCGTGGTGGCATGCAGATCTTTGTGAAGACATTCAAGATCAGATACGCACTATAGAAGATGATGACCCTTGGCGGTATCCCAGCCGAGGAAGACCACAAGGCCCCCGGCGAGCACCTTGTCGGGGATGACAGCAAGCGCCTCGGCAAGACCCTTGCCGGGCCCCGGCAAGGCCCTTGCCGAGGACACCCACAAGGCCACCATCAGGCCCACGCCGACTAAACCTCCACCGCTGTGCGCATGTAGCTGCCGACCCAACCAGCTGGGTAGGCACCTGCGTGGCGGCATGCAGATCTTCATGGAGACCCACCACTATGCCACCTCAGCTGCCTGCCTACTTACGTGGCATCTCACGCATCGCTGGCCAGGGCGCGTGTCAACACATGAAGGAGCGGCGACGGACAAGACAGGTCTCTCCCCCGTCCTCGAGAAAGCAAGGACACCTAAGCAAGACGCATTAAATGGGCCTTGTCCTGTAATGCGGGAGATAACCTCGCATCACTGTACCCTTTCCACCTCCTGTGTGCCACTGTGGCAACCCCTTTTTCTATAAAAGGAGGCCCGAGGCGACCAGGAGAAGGATTCGGATTGTTGGAGCTCTCCACGCCCCATAGCTAGCTCAAGAACACAGATATACAATCCACCAAAGCAGGAGTAGGGTTTTACGCATCCTCGCGGCCCGAACCTGGATAAACGAACCGTGTGCTATATGTTTGATCCGCTCTTCTCACGACCCCGCGCCCCGCTAACCGTAGTAGGGATTCTTGTGATCCCATAGGTGTCGTTCCCAAAACACCGACAATGTCCGACACATTGCGTGGTAGATCAGCAAAAGCCCCTGGGGAATTCCGAACCCGGGTTAGTAAACACTACTAGGGAAAAGCCTAGCAGCAGCGCGGGTTTTGGGCCTTTTAGTAGCGCGGGGGCCGGCGCTACTAATAAGGCGCTACAGCTAACGTATAGCAGTAGCGCTGGTTCACCCGCGCTACTGCTACACAAGTGTTGCAGCAGCGCGCTTAAGGGAAGCTCGTTGCTGCTAATAGCTATAGCGCTCTTCCCCTGTGCGCGCTACTGCTACAACCGCGCTGCTGCTAACTTTTCTCCACTCGCTACTGCTAATTTTAGTTGTTTTTTGTTTTTTTCCGGCATATTTGTTTTATATTTGAACAGACTTTATAGAAGAATCTTTAGCACATACAAATGTCATCATGATACACATACAAATGCCTGCGAGACCACAAATGTAATCATAGCATATACATACAAATAGTCTCGTCATAATCATCATCCAACACAAAGTGGTCTCTTGTCATCATCTCAAAAATAGCGATACAAGTCTCGAATGATATGCAAATACATCGTCATCCATCTAAACAATGATATACGCGAGAAGAGCTATCACTTTGAGAACATGAGTTCGTATCCCTCTTTCGCATTAGCGTGAACCTCTAAACTAAATACTGCCTGTTGCTTGGAAACCGGAAGGGCCTGACACTCCGGCCACTTATCGTATATATACTCCTGGCATAGCACTTCTTCGCCATCTATGATCTATGCACCTGCATCATCACATGAGTCGATGATATGCAACATATATAGTTGAGCAACAGAAAGAGACAGACTTGGCAAAAATAAAAACAGCATATCATAAGCATAAATAACAAAGTTCTTCGTACCCCAAAATGCCCTAACTAGAGTGATTTTCGCTAGTCGAGGAGGAGGACGGTTTAATTACATCACAAATAAAGTTTCACCGTGCATAACTCAAAGTTTTGTCATACAGAAAGTATGGACTAAACGGACACATTGTCATATATCGACAATCACTCCAACATGTCGTTCCATCCATCCAAGTCAGGGAGATAATCCCCGAGCCTAGTGAAAGGCTTCAGGTCGAGACGCTGAGAGGATATCCATGTTCGAACGTCTTCTCGCGACATTTGTCCTTCTCCGTAGAACGTCCCTGTTTTTCCGACGACCTCCTTCAAGATGATTTGGGCAAGTTCGCGCAGGATGTTATAGAACTCAGCTCGAAGTCGATGATCCTCGATATCTCCTATGTCCTTTGCCCATTGCAGGGCATCGCCGGAAGAAGGTGCCATGCGAAGGTTCTGGTGATCCCGTCTGTACTCCAGCATGTGGTGTAGGACATAGAATCCATCATTAAGAGAATCGTCCGGTTGCTGGATGCAGCAGAAGTTGGTCTTATGGCCGAAGGGGCGACCCTGTCGCCCCTCATCTTCTTGTCCCTGACCTCTCCACCCAGTGATTGGTAGTGATACATAGCACTGTCGAGAACATCCTTGATGTGGGTGTAATCCTTTTTGTGAATGTTCTTCGAGGAGTCCAAGTAAAGAGCATGGGAGAATCGGGGGTAGAGGATGATGAGGACGACGCGCCCGCTGCTGCGCAAAATAAGTCCTCAAATTAATTAGCCTCCACCGTGCAAATGAATGATTGAAATCGAAGGAAGGATAGCAGCGCGGATGACTTACACGGGATGATAAGGCACGAGAATCGCCCCCTTGTCCTTATTGGTGAGCATGAAACTAACGATGTAATCCCTCGCGTATTCACGGTGATTTACGCAGACTCCCAAGAAGCCCTCGTGCATGTAGTACAGGTCAGCGACACAGATATGAGATATCTGCTCAACCCCGATGATGTAGTTCATGTGCAAGGCATAAAGGCGGACAAACGTAAAATCCAGCTTCTTCACGTGAAACATGTCGAATATGTAATCGAATCGGAGGAAGAACTTATCCGCGGGGAAGCTGTCGACGTACGACATTTGCCGCGGAACTTTATCCACGTAGAGTGGGTATCCTGGATCTTTCGAGGCGATGAGATCTTTCTCTACCCGCAGCACATCGTCATGAAGTCTCTTTAGATCGCCGAATCTGGCCCGTAGCGCTGTTGCAGGTAGGATTGGTTGACCGGGGATATGCCATTTATCCGCATCGGGGATATCTATACGGTCCTGAAGCCGAGGCTGCTGAGGCGGCTGGATCACAGAAACAGCTTTTTTACCTTTCCTCGCTCTATTCCTAAACTTCTTTACTACCAGAAGGTCGTCCATAATATGTTGAGACGGCAATTCAGGCACCGACTCATGACGCTCAAACCCTGAGGAGGTGCCAGTATAGACATATTGTTCAGCAGCGCCATCGTCGTCCTCATCCTCATCCATGGCGACGTCATCAGCGACTAATGGAGCCTCCTCCTTACCCCGTCCGCTATCACCCAACCCGACACCCGACGATAATTGGGTAGGTGGGGTGTTGATGTTCATACCTTGCTGAGGCTGCGTGCTCGTGGGTGTGCTCCCAGCCGCCTCCAGACGAAGCAGACTCTTTGGCCACAACAGGACCCACCCAGCATTGCAACAATCACCAAGCCGCCGCGGTGTCTCGTCGTCATCCCCCAGTAGTACTGGAGGAGGCAAATTCTCGTGGCCCGGTTTGACACTGGCCACGGAAACCTTGAAGACGTTCGGGGGGATCGGCCGGTTGTGGACCAATGGTTCCTTCGGCTCCATTATCGTCGCCTTCCGCACGTCCACCTTCTGGTCACCGATGGTGTACAATATGGTGCATGGGGTTTCGTCGGCCTGCAAAGAAAAGTCTGCGACGTGAGACATCCAAAAGGAAACGAAAACGGGAGATTATACATTTATATTGAAGGGGGCCGGTGTGACAGATACCGTGAGGGCGTCGAGCTCAGCCAAAGACGAAGCACCGCCTAGCACGTCCGGTGCGGGAGCAGATGCAGCTGCAGGTGCTGGTGCAATGCTAGTCGAGCTGCTCCCCGCCAAGAAGTCAGCAAGGGGAAAGTCCACTGCATCTTTTTTTGGATTTTGCCTGGTCCAATTGAAAACGGCCGGAACCAAGGTTGTAGAAATATCTAAAGCCACCTGTTTTGCGGCAGCTACCGCTGGTGCGACCGTCTCAGTTGATTTCTTCTCAACCGCAATCTCAACCCTCTTGTCGATGTTTTCTTCATTTAACCTGCGTATTTCCTTTCTCTCCTCTGTGGTCTCACGGTAGTCCTTCTTCCACGTGGAGCCGTCTCCGACATCGTGCACGCGTCCATACGACGGTTGAGTATCCACTGGTTGTTGTTTCAATATGTTCAACGCCCGGTTGAATGGAGTGTCCCACTTGGGCCTCGCCAATGCCTCAGACAGTGAGTCGCTTTCGGCCGCAATCCTGTGCTGCTCTCTCTGAAAAAGGCACAATGATCGTTTACAAATATGACTAACGCGTGCAGTCGAATTGATCAGAAACTAAAATTACCAGCAGTCTCATGAACTCCGTAATGACCGGTGTTGTCTCGTAAACCTTTTTCACTGGGTCCCAACGGTGCCGGGCCCTAAGGATGTCACGCTCCTGCGGGACGGTGAACTCTGCCAAGGGGTCTGGGATGCCCAGACTCGCGGCTTCCGCGTCCTCCTTGGCCCATTTGGACCTCTTTCCGCCGTAACCACAGCTTCCGAGGTGGTGGCTCCCAAAGTTCCTCTCTTGAAGCCCCTTCATGTACTTAGACTTTTTTTTGGCATCTTCGGCCTCGCAAGCCTCCTTGAATATTTGAAACTGCTCTTCCATGATTGTCGGATTATCCTTTACAATCTCGGAGTAGGGTTCCTTCTTCTCGATGATCCTTGCTTTCACTTGATTTTTCCAGGCGGCCAACGCGTCGCTAAACTTGGTCATGGCGTGTTTGTTTATCTTCTTCATTGCCGGGTCCTCATCTGGATCTTTATAATCCTTCTCATTCCGGCCAGGGAACAAGAATATCTGGTGAAACTTCTTTAGGAGGGAGCTCCTCATATTTCCTATCTTCTGTAGTTTCTCATCGTTGATGGTGGCGGTTGTCCGTACGATGCATCCTATTTGATTGCCATAGCATCGACGCGCTTCCTCGGGCGTCGTTGGCTCAAACTTGCTGTCATCCACCTCCGTGACCACCACTCTAGTAGTCCTGAGTTTGTTAGGAACCCGTTGCCTCTTTGCTTTCGGTTCTACACCGGCTCCGCTCCCCGAGGCAGCGCCGGTCTCAGTCTCGGCGCCGGTCTCAATGCCGGTCTGAGTCTGAGCGCCGGTCTCAGTCTTAGCACCAGTCTGCGTGTCGGTCTCAGTCCCCGATGCCACCGGTGGGCCCAGCAATAACATCGGTTGATCATCGGTAAGGCTAAAAAATTTGTCTGCCGCCCGGTAGGCGTCATCGCAATCACCAGAACCCTGTCCTTCATCGTGGCTAGCCATGTTTCCTATGATTAAATCTAGTCAATTAATTCTAGACCTAATGAAATGAATAATGACATAGAAAAGGCCTATTGTTTTGCAGGAATGTTGACTCCTTCCTGGTGAGGCAAATCACGGGCACTCGATATGTCCTAGTTTGTAGCACAAGTCATGCCGAAATTCACGGAAAATTTCAGCATGACCTTTGCTAAAAAGTGGACAAATCGAGAACCTGAAATTTGCCGGAAAAGAAATGAATCAACATTCCGGCAAAACATATGCCACTAAGCATCATTCCCTACAAACAGTGTCCAAATATACACGAGCAACCACATGTCCAAATTTCGCAAGCTAATTCAAAAACAAAGTATAGAAGAAAATTCATTTAACTACTAATAGAACAAAATTTAGTTAACTTTAGTGCTCTATAATGATGAAAGGAAAAAAATTCAGTTAACTACTAATTTCATTCATTTAGGTTATTCATTTAACATCACCTAATTAACCTACTGTACCACTACTACTAGCAGCACTATACTAACCTAATTAACCTAGCAAAACACTAGTGCCCTAACTGAAAAACATCTAATTAATATCTAATTTTTTCTCTAAAATACAGAGAGATGAGTGGGGGGGAGGGCTGAGAGATGAGTGGGGGGAGGGGTGGGGCACTTACAGAGAGGGGAAAGACGGTGGCGGGGAGGTGCTCGGTGACGGAGGCAGGATCGGAGAGGGCGGGCTCGGGCACGGGCAAGGGGCGGTCCTGGGCGGGCTCAGGCGGCGGTGAGGTGGAGGGCGCCGACGGTGAGGCTGAGGGCGGCCTTGGGCGGCGGCGGTGAGGCTGAGGGCGGCCTTGGGCGGCGGCGGTGAGGCTAAGGGCGGCCTCGGGCGGCGGCGGTGAGGAGACGGCGGCGAGGGCGAGGGCGATTTGGGGAAGAACTGGTGGCCGGGGGGGCGGGGTGGGGGAAACCACTTAGCTATAGCGCGTTTCCGGAAACGCGCTACTGCTACTCCTTTCTCCTTTTTCCCTTTTTTCTTTCACTTTTCTTTACATTTTATTTTTTCCCTTTCTCATTTTTCTATTTCTTTCATTTTCATTTACTTTTCTACTTGTTTTTCACTTTATTTTATTTCCGTTATCAACAGCGCTTTACACGTAAGCGTGCTACAGCTAAGGAGATTAGCAGTAGCGCTGGGCCAGTATAAGCGCTACTGCTAGGTTGGGCTAGCCATATGCGCCCAGTTCAAACATAGCAGCAGCGCTTTTCGCTAGTACGCGCTACTGCTAAAGTCATAACAGTAATGCGGTTTATTTACGCGCGCTGCTACTAAGTAGCAGCAGCGCTTGATTTTGTACAGCGCTATCAGTAAAATTCTGTGTATAGGCTTTTCCCTAGTAGTGAAAAGGTACTGCTTCTCCGCATACTTGCTTTGCATCTTAAAATCCTTACCCGCTGTGATCTTCTTGGCCTCCTGGATCTCCTGGAGGGCGGCCTGGGCCTCATTCCGAGCGGTCTCCGCGCTCTGACGAGCCTTGGAGAGCTTGGCCACTCGAGTCGATGCATCATTCTCCAAGGTCTCACATTTGTTAAACGCATCCTGGAGCTCCTGCTGGACTTCTTTGACCCGGGCCTCTAGCTTCTTACGGGCGGCTTGCTGCTGGACAGCCTGCTCCTCGGCCTCGTCCAGGGCTTCGACCTCGGTCGCGGCTTCTGCACATATCACAATACCGCTATTAATATATAGCGCTTATCCTTTCCCGAACATATAGCAGGTCGTTCCTCACCTTGCTTCTCCTGGAGCCGAACCTTAACCTCGCCGAGCTCGTTCTCGGTCCGCTCCAGCCTTTGCTTCAGCTCGGAGACCTCAGCAGTATGCGAGGTTGCAGCCAACAGGGACGCCTGCTTATCAACACATATTCAGTCAGCCTCTTATAATTAAGGATTGGTCCTCTGTCCGGTTCTCCCCGCCGAACACCGGACAACGACTCAGGGGCTACGGACTATACGGGTTTTTTCTCTTCCTTACCTCAAAACCTATCAACAGGCTGCTATAGGCTTCATTTAGTCCGCTCTTGGTGGACTGAACCTTCTCGATCACCGCACCCATAAGGATACGGTGCTCGTCCACAACGGAGGTGCTTCATAGCGCTCCCATCAGGATATTCGGCGCTCCTGGATGGACAGGAGCCACCGGTGGAGGCGACGCACCCCCTTCCTTTAAAGGGGGCTGCTCGCCCGACTCCGAGGCCATATGGGTCTCCGGAATCATATTCGGCTGACGGCCGAACTGGATACAGCCCTCTTCGCCAGTCTCCATGGGGATTGACTCCCCCATGTGTCCGGCAGTGGAGGTCCTGCCTTGTGGTGCCTCCTGCACAGCGTCCTGGGCTCCTCCCTTCGGAGCGATCCACCGGGATAGCACTTCGGTGTCGTCCCTGGCCCCGGGGGAGTACGCAGGTGGTGGCGACATGCTCGCCATCTCCGATGGAGCCAACGAAACTCCAGATGAGGATCGCTGGATGAGGTCACGGGCCGGACTGCAATAGTTAACCATGTTAAACTAACAAAGGGAAAGGGCTGGATATACGCACAGATAAGCCATGTCACTTACGATGCAGCCCGGGGCTTAGTGCGGGGGCGTCGTTCCGGACTACTGTCGATGTCCCACGCGGTATTGACCGCTGGGGAGCTCTCGCCTCCGGATGTGCCGAGGCCGCCCTCTTCTTCTTCTTCTTCTCCTTGGGAGGAGGGTTGTTTTATTCCTCCTCCTCCCCCTCTTCCTCGTCATTGTCCTTAGGGACAGAGGAATGGGCCTCGTCGTCTTCAGACATCGCGTCCGAAGTGCCCTTGCGACGGGGGCCGCTCTTGGCCCCCTTGGCCTTCTTCTTGGCCTTCTTCTCTGGCGCTGTATATGGCGCCGGTACCAGCATCTTCGCCAGGCGTCGGATGACCGCTTCTTCGGGCAGCGGAGCCGGACACTGGGTCCGCTTCACCCTCTCCACCCAGTCTTGAGGGAATAATACTAAAATCTCAAACATCGTCCTCGAAGCATTTAAGTTGGGAAAACGTCAAAAGTAACATACCTCGCTGGCGGGATGTTTACAATTGTGACCACGGTCTGAGTCCGTGGCCGGTGGCTTCTCGTTTCCCTTAAAGAGCAACTTCCAGGCCCCGTCATGAGAAGTCTCGAAGAGACTTTTCACGGTCTGGTGCTTCTCCGAATTAAACTCCCACAAAGGGCGGCTCCGGTGCTGGCACGGAAGAATCCGGCGAACTAGCATCACCTGGATAACGTCAACAAGCTTGACGTTCTTGGTCACCATGCTTTGAACGTGCGTCTGCAGCACTATTAGCTCGTTAGGTGAACACTAGTCCGGACTCTTCTTGACCCAGGAGGTGAGTCGCATGGGAGCACCGGAGCAGAATTCGGCAGCTGCAGCCCAGGTGGTACCGCGAGGTTCTGTAATGTAGAACCACTGCCTCTGTCATTCCTTTACTGTCTCCACAAAAGTGCCTTCGGGCCAGGAGACATTGGATAGCTTGCTCACCATGGCTCCTCCACACTCCGCGTGCTGGCCATCCACCACCTTCGGCTTCACGTTGAAGACCTTGAGCCACAACCCAAAGTGGGGATGGATGCGAAGGAAGGCCTCGCACACGACGATAAACACCGAGATGTTGAGGAAGGAATTCGGGGATAGATCATGGAAATCTATCCCATAATAGTACATCAGCCCGCAGACGAAAGGGTGGAGTGGAAACCCTAGCCCGCGGAAGAAATGGGGGATGAATACTACCCTCTCTGTGGGCTCTGGCGTGGGGACGACTTGTCCTTCGGCCGGCAGACGATGGGCGATATCCTTCGCCAAATATCTGGCCGCCCGGAGCTCAGTAATATCCTCCTCCTTAACGGAGGAGACCATCCACTTGCCCCGACCACCGGATCCGGACATGGTTGCTTGAGTGGAAAGGAGATGAGAACTTGGGCGCTGGAGCTTGAGATCGGAAAGGCGGAGACGGAGGGAGAGCGTGAGAAGAGGAAGGGGGAATCCTTATCCCCTTATAAAGGCAGCAAATATTAAACGCCTCCTCACTCGCCTTAGGATTCGCATGTTCCCAAGGGCTGTATAAATGGCACGGTTGAGTTACCCATGCCCGCATTGATGAGAATCCCGCAATAAGGGGACACGATCTCTGTTTCGACAAGACGTGCCAATAGCAACTGCTTCTCGAAACGTGGGATGGCAGAAGAAAAATGGTTCAAAATTATGACCGGACAGACACGATGTCGTGTTGGAAAGAAGCTGTCAATAGATTAGATTCGTGCAAATATTATATTCTCTCTGCAGTTCTGTATGGTGTGCGTAACAGGTCCGGATACGATCATTGCATCCGAAGACTATTGTGGAGTTTGGAGAAAGGGGAACCCGCCTTGCAATGCCGAAGACAAACTGCGCGCCGGACTCCTCGTCATTGAAAGCCAGGTTCAGGGGCTACTGAGGGAGTCACAGACTAAGGGGTCCTCGAGTGTCTGGCCTGTTATCCATGGGTCGGGTTGATGGGCTACGAAGACATGAAGGCCGAAGACTACACCGTGTCCGGATTGGACTCTATTTGGCGTGGAAGGCAAGCTTGGCGACCGAAGATTCCTTCTTATGTAACCGACTCCATGTAAACACTAGATCCCCTCGGTGTCTATATAAACAAGAGGGGTTAGTCTGGAAAGCATATACATACACATTACCATAGTCATACAGGCTAGACTTCCAGGGTTTAGCCAGTACGATCTCGTGGTGGATCAACTCTTGTAATACTCATATTCATCAAGATCAATCAAGCAGGAAGTAGGGTATTACCTCCATAGAGAGGGCCCGAACCAGGGTAAACATCGTGTCCCCCGTCTCCTATTACCATCGATCCTAGACACGCAGTTCGGGACCCCCTACCCGAGATCCGCCGGTTTTGACACCGACAGCGGCCCAGACCGACATTTCGCGTACGCTTACGCGAGACTGGTTCTACCGACGTGCTTCGCACACAGGTGGCTGGCGGTTGTCAGTTTCTCCAAGTTTAGTTGAACCGAGTGTGACTATGCCCGGTCCTTGTTGAAGGTTAAAACAGCACTAACTTGACGAAATATCGTTGTGGTTTTGATGCGTAGGTAAGAACGGTTCTTGCTCAGCCCGTACCAGCCACGTAAAACTTGCAACAACAAAGTAGAGGACGTCTAACATGTTTTTGCAGGGCATGTTGTGATGTGATATGGTCAAGGCATGATGCTATATTTTATTGTATGAGATGATCATGTTTTGTAACAGAGTTATAGGCAACTGGCAGGAGCCATATGGTTGTCGCTTTATTGTATGCAATGCAATCACCCTGTAATTGCTTTACTTTATCACTAAGCGGTAGCGATAGTCGTAGAAGCAATAGTTGGCGAGACGACAACAATGCTATGATGGAGATCAAGGTGTCGTGCCGGTGACGATGGTGATCATGACGGTGCTTTGGAGATGGAGATCAAAGGCACAAGATGATGATGGCCATATCATATCACTTATATTGATTGCATGTGATGTTTATCCTTTATGCATCTTATTCTGCTTTGATTGACGGTAGCATTATAAAATGATCTCCCACTAAATTTCAAGGTACAAGTGTTCTCCCTGAGTATGCACCGTTTCCAAAGTTCGTCGTGCCGAGACACCACGTGATGATCGGGTGTGATAAGCTCTACGTTCACATACAACGGGTGCAAGCCAGTTTTGCACACACAGAAATACTTAGGTTAAACTTGACGAGCCTAGCATATGCAGATATGGCCTTGGAACACTGAGACCGAAAGATCGAGCATGAATCATATAGTAGATATGATCAACATAGTGATGTTCACCATTGAAAACTACTCCATTTCACGTGATGATCGGACATGGTTTAGTTAATTTGGATCACATGATCATTTAGATGATTAGAGGGATGTCTATCTAAGTGGGAGATCTTAAATATGATTAATTGAACTTTAATTTATCATGAACTTAGTACCTAATAGTATTTTGCTTGTCTATGTTGTTGTAGATAGATGGCCCGTGTTGTTGTTCCGCCGAATTTTAGTGCGTTCCTTGAGAAAGCAAAGTTGAAAGATGATGGTAGCAATTACACGGACTGGGTCCGTAACTTGAGGATTATCCTCATTGCTGCACAAAATAATTACATCATGGAAGCACCGCTAGGCGCCAAACCTGCTGCAGGAGCTGAACCAGATGTTATGAACGTCTGGCAAAGCAAAGCTGATGACTACTCAATAGTTCAGTGTGCCATGCTTTACGGCTTAGAACCGGGACTTCAACGACATTTTGAACGTCATGGAGCATATGAGATGTTCCAGGAGTTGAAGTTAATATTTCAAGCAAATGCCCGGATTGAGAGATATGAAGTCTCCAATAAGTTCTACGGCTGGAAGATGGAGGAGAATAGTTCTGTCAGTGAACATATACTCAAAATGTGTGGGTACACCAATCACTTGATTCAACTGGGAGTTAATCTTCTGGATGATAGTGTCATTGACAAAATTCTAATATCACTGCCACCAAGCTACAAGAGCTTTGTGATGAACTATAACATGCAAGGGATGGATAAGACAATTTCCGAGCTCTTCGCGATACTAAACGCTGCAGAGGAAGAAATCAAAAAGGAGCATCAAGTGTTGATGGTCAACAGAACCACCAGTTTCAAGAAAAAGGGTAAAGGGAAGTGCTACCTCTTGAGCACTGCGTTGGATTTCCCCGAAGAGGAGAGGATGATGCAGCAAAGTAATGTATGTATTTCCCTCAGGTTTTGAGAACCAAGGTATCAATCCAGTAGGAGGCTACACGCAAGTCCCTTGTACCTACACAAAAACAATAGCTCAACGCAACCAACGTGATTAGGGGTTGTCAATCCCTTCACGGTCACTTACGGGAGTGAGATCTGATAGAGATGATAGATAATATTTTTGGTATTTTTGATATAGAGATGCAAAGTGAAAAGTAAAAGGCAAAGTAAAAAAGCAAAGCAATAATAAAGTGATGGAGATTGATATGATGAGAATAGACCCGGGGGCCATAGGTTTCACTAGTGGCTTCTCTCAAGAGCATAAGTATTCTACGGTGGGTGAACAAATTACTGTTGAGCAATTGACAGAATTGAGCATAGTTATGAGAATATCTAGGTATGATCATGTATATAGGCATCACGTCCGAGACAAGTAGACCGACTCCTGCCTGCATCTACTACTATTACTCCACTCATCGACCGCTCTCCAGCATGCATCTAGAGTATTAAGTTAAAAACAGAGTAACGCCTTAAGCAAGATGACATGACGTAGAGAGATAAATTCATGCAATAGGAAATAAACCCCATCTTGTTATCCTCGATGGCAACGATACAATACGTGCCTTGCTGCCCCTTCTGTCACTGGGAAAGGACACCGCAAGATCGAACCCAAAGCTAAGCACTTCTCCCATGGCAAGAAAAACCAATCTAGTAGGCCAAACCAAACTGATAATTCGAAGAGACTTGCAAAGATAACCAATCATACATAAAAGAATTCAAAGAAGATTCAAATATTATTCATAGATAGACTTGATCATGAACCCACAATTCATCGGTCTCAACAAACACACCACAAAAAGAAGATTACATCGAATAGATCTCCACGAGAGAGAGGGGGAGAACATTGTATTGAGATCCAAAAAGAGAGAAGAAGCCATCTAGCTACTAACTATGGACGCGAAGGTCTGAGGTAAACTACTCACACTTCATCGGAGGGGCTATGATGATGTAGAAGCCCTCCGTGATGACGGCCCTCTCCGGCAGAGCTCCAGAACAGGCCCCAAGATGGTATCTCATGGATACAGAAAGTTGCGGCAGTGGAATTAGGTTTTTGGCTCCGTATCTGATCGTTTGGGGGTACGTAGGTATATATAGGAGGAAGGAGTACGTCGGTGGAGCTCCAAGGGGCCCACGAGGCAGGGGGTGCGCCCTAGGAGGGGCGCCCCCCACCCTCGGGACCGCCTCTTGGCTCCCTTGGAGTAGGGCCCAAGTCTCCTGGATCACGTTCGGTGAGAAAATCACGTTCCTGAAGGTTTCATTCCGTTTGGACTCCGTTTGATATTCCATTTCTTCGAAACACTGAAATAGGCAAAAAACAGCAATTCTGGGCTGGGCCTCCGGTTAATAGGTTAGCCCCAAAAATAATATAAAAGTGGAAAATAAAGCCCAATATAGTCCAAAACAGTAGATAATATAGCATGGAGCAATCAAAAATTATAGATACGTTGGAGACGTATCAGGAAGAAGAAGGGGAACTTCAAGAAGAATGGCAAGCAAGTTGCTGCTTAGGAGAAGAAACCCAAATCTGGACCTAAGCCTGAGATTGAGTGCTTCTACTACAAAGGGACTCGGCACTGGAAGCGGAACTAACCCAAGTATTTGGCGGATAAGAAGGATGGCAAGGTGAACAAAGGTATATGTGATATACATGTTATTGATGTGTACCTTACTAAAGCTCGCAGTAGCACCTGGGTATTTGATACTGGTTCTATTGCTAAGATTTGCAACTCGAAATAGGGACTACGGATTAAGCAAAGAGTGGCTAAGGACGAGGTGACGATGCGCGTGGGAAATGGTTCCAAAGTCGATGTGATCGCCGTCGGCATGCTACCTCTATATCTACCTTTGGGATTAGTTTTAGAACTCAATAATTGTTATTTGTTGCTAGCGTTAAGCATGAACATTATATCTGGATCTTGTTGATGTGAGACGGTTATTCATTTAAATCAGAGAATAATGGTTGTTCTATTTATATGAGTAATATCTTTTATGGTCATGCACCCTTGAAGAGTGGTCTATTTTTAATGAATCTCGATAGCAGTGATACACATATTCATAATGTTGAAGCAAAAAGATGCAGAGTTGCTAATGATGGTGCAACTTATTTGTGGCACTGCCGTTTAGGTCATATTGGTGTAAAGCGCATGAATAAACTACATTCTGATGGACTTTTGGAATCACTTGGTACTTGCGAACCATGCCTCATGGGCAAGATGACTAAAACGCCGTTCTCCGGAACAATGGAGCGAGCAACAGATTTGTTGGAAATCATACATACTGATGTATGTGGTCCGATGAATATTGAGGCTCGCGGCAGATATTGTTATTTTCTCACCTTCACAGATGATTTGAGCAGATATGGGTATATCTACTTAATGAAATATAAGTCTGAAACATTTGAAATTTCAGAGTGAAGTGGAAAATCATCGTAACAAGAAAATAAAGTTTCTACGATCTAATCGTGGAGGAGAATATTTGAGTTATGAGTTTGGTCTTCATTTGAAACAATGCGGAATAGTTTCACAACTCACGCCACCCGGAACACCACGGTGTAATGGTGTGTCTGAACGTCGTAATCGTACTTTACTGGATATGGTGCGATCTATGATGTCTCTTACCGATTTACCGCTATCATTTTGGTGTTATGCTTTAGAGACAGCTGCATTCACATTAAATAGGGCACCATCAAAATCCGTTGAGACGACGCCTTATGAACTGTGGTTTGGCAAGAAACCAAAGTTGTCGTTTCTTAAAGTTTGGGGTTGCGATGCTTATGTGAAAAAGCTTCAACCTGATAAGCTCGAACCTAAATCGGAGAAATGTGTCTTCATAGGATACCCTGTTGGGTACACCTTCTATCATAGATCCGAAGGCAAGACATTTGTTGCTAAGAATGGATCCTTTCTAGAGAGGGAGATTCTCTCGAAAGAAGTGAGTGGGAGGAAAGTAGAACTTGATGAGGTAACTATACCTGCTCCCTTATTGGAGAGTAGTTCATCAAAGAAACCGGTTCCTGTGACACCTACACCAATTAGTGAGGAAACTAATGATGATGATCATGAAACTTCAGATCAAGTTACTATCGAACCTCGTAGGTCAACCAGAGTAAGATCCGCACCAGAATGGTACGGTAATCCTGTTCTGGAGGTCATGTTACTTGACCATGATGAACCTATGAACTATGAGGAAGCGATGATGAGCCCAGATTCCGCAAAATGGCTTGAGGCCATTAAATCTGAGATGGGATCCATGTATGAGAACAAAGTGTGGACTTTGGTTGACTTGCCCGATGATCGGCAAGCCATCGAGAATAAATGGATCTTCAAAAAGAAGTGAGACGCTGATGGCAATGTTACTGTCTACAAAGCTCGACTTGTTGCGAAAGGTTTTTGACAAGTTCAAGGAGTTGACTATGATGAGACCTTCTCACCCGTAGCGATGCTTAAATCCGTCCGAATCATGTTAGCAATTGCCGCATTTTATGATTATGAAATTTGGCAAATGGATGTGAAGAATGTATTCCTGAATGGATTTCTGGAAGAAGAGTTGTATCTGATGCAACCTAAAGGTTTTATCGATCCAAAGGGTGCTAACAAAGTGTGCAAGCTCCAGCGATCCATTTATGGACTGGTGCAAGCATCTCAGAGTTGGAATAAAAATTTTGATAGTGTGATCAAAGCATATGGTTTCATACATAATTTTGGAGAAGCTTGTATTTACAAGAAAGTGAGTGGGAGCTCTGTAGCATTTCTAATATTATATGTGGATGACATATTATTGATTGGAAATGATATAGAATTTCTGGATAGCATTAAAGGATACTTGAATAAGAGTTTTTCAATGAAAGAGCTCGGTTGTCGGCGTTCTGGGAACGGGGGTCCCCAGACTTGCCTGCCTGCGGCGTGGCTCAAAGGGGCCCCAGCACGGCCCATCTTCATCAGCACAAGACCCAAGACCCTCGCGAGGGGCCAAGCCTCGCGGGGGTGACGACTCGGAGCTTCCTCAGGCGCGGCCTCATCAGGATGGCTCACGAGGAGGCGGAGAGATCAAGGCGGGGTACCTCACGAGGTGCCCATGACGCAAGCCATGACGACCAAGGGCGCCAGGCGGGCGCCAGCCCGCGCTGTGTCCTCCTTTCCACTTAGGTGCAAAGGGAGCAAGCGCAGGCGAGAGTATCAAGCAAAGGCACCCATTTCGGTGCAACGAGACCAAGACCAGTCCAACGGTGGGGAGGAAGTCATTGTGGAGCCCAGGACGGCGTCACCACCAGAGCCTTTGGCAGGCGAGGACCAACTTTAGTCAGGATAAGTGTACCAGATGTTCCCCTTCAAAATGGCCAACTGTTGGCGCCCTTCCCGCTCAATATTTGGGAGGAGGCCCAGGGCCTTTGCCTATAAATAGGACTAGCCACCTCCAGGGTAGAGGCATCGGGAGAGCAATCTAGAAATCAGCTAGACAAGCATAAGCAACAGAGAGAGAGAGAGAAGGGCGGCTGAACTCCTCCTAGCAGTTCATCGCCCCAGCTAAGAGCAGACCCTCACGAGGTTGTTCTTCCTTGTATTGTTCATCATAATCAGCCCAAGAGGCAATCCACCACACCACAAACTAGAGTAGGGTATTACACCACAATGGTGGCCCGAACTAGTATAAACCTTGTGTCTCTTGTGTTGTTCGTTCATTAGCTTAGATCTTTGCGAGGCGGAGAGGTAGAAGGCGTAAATTCTGCGCGCACCCCAGAGTTCGAACCTCAAGGATCTACCGGAACCCGAAATCCGACATTTGGCGTGCCAGGTAGGGATGCGCCGAAATCCACCCTTCTACCGCTTCGTGCCCCGTCGCATCGTCATCGCCATATCCGGCGACCAGGCGGGCAACCCAGATCCATGGGCGGCGTGGCCCGCCCGTGCAGAGCCGCTCACCTCGGGCGACCCTGTGCCCCAGGCAGCTCGTGGTCCGCAGGGTGCTGCGGGCCACGGGCGACACGGACAGGCTTCAACAACCCTCACACTGCGGCAAATGCGGTCGGCAGCAAGGGCCTCCAATCACGCCGCGACCACGACACCGTACACCCGTCGGGAGCAGGCGAACTCGAGGGCCGCGCTCACGGTGGCCCGAGAGCTACTGCAGTGTAGGCTGCTGGAAGGCGGCCGCGATGTGCTGTTGGAGTGGGTCGCCGAGCTCCTGGGCTTTGCCGCCTCAGGGGCTCACCCCTTCTGCACCCAGCTCCCGTCTCAAGCCCAGGGTGGCACGCGTGGGGGCCCCGCGCGCGCCCGCGGACTCCAAGGCTACTCCAACATCAGTGAAGCTGTCGGCACCAGACCGGCGGCGCCGCTACCCCCGCCCCGGCCCGGGAAGAAGAGGGACTCGGCGCGGCCCACGGCCCCGGCGGGCAGGCGCGCTACCACCCCGCGGTGGGCACGTCAAGCAGAGCTGCATGGCACACGGAGCACTACGGCGTGGCCTTCGGGATGGCGGCACCAGAAGAATACGTGCCCCACATGATGGATCAAGGGCACACTCACGAGGGCGAACAAGGCTCGCTCCTCAGCCCAAGCTAGGGGGACGAGACACCAGAGGCTGAGCTCTTCCAGGAGCCCCGGGACGGTCCCACCGGCCACGCTGGGGGCAATGATTATCGGGTACCGCTAATTCCTTAGGAGCAGGCATACGCTAATCATGGATCGCAGGAGGTGCAGGTCGCCGCAGCGAGCAGCTGCCCCGCTCCCACAGTCTCCTACCCCTCGGGAGGAGGGCGCAGGGGGCTGCAAGAGGGGGGCAGAGATCCGACATCACCACCACGGTGTTCGGAGCAAGGCGTTCTCAGGAGGTAGGCCCTCTGTTGGGGAGGTGCCTCAGGGCCTGCCCCTGGCGGAGGACCCGTGGTCGTCGGGGGAACCGCTGGCGACCGCTCTACCCCATCAGCGGCGGCCTGGTTTCCGGTCGTCGTTGATGGCACTAGAGTGTGGCGCAAGGCGGGGCCCTCGTCTGGCGATATGAAGCAAGGCCGGTACCTGTGAAGAAGCCCCAGTGCCTGTGAAGCTCGCCACCGGCCCCGTGACACTCTCACATAATAATGAGTGGGGCTGTACACGCCCTGGAGTCTCAGGGGTGCCGGCCTCAGGCCCTAGGGCTCCCTTCCACACCCAGTGGACAGCACTTAGCTCCGCGCTGGTGAGAAGGCGTCCAAGACTAGATTAGGTGCCGGACGCGGCCGTTTGTCTGCATTCATTGCTTTTCCCTTTGGTTGTAATTTTCCCCCGCTGGATTTAAGTTGGATTCGAATTTGAAATTTGCATGTGTTCGGGGAAGGGGTGCTTAGTCTCGTTTGAGCCATTTCTCGCATTTTGGTTACCGCTTCACCGCAGCTGCCTCCCCTCGTAAGCCCCTCGCGAGTCGGGTCAGGCCTAGCCCATGCACAGCCCAGACTGCCGTCGTCGCATCCTCTCAGGAGGGTTTTCTGGTGCTTGTGGAGGTTATCCTTTTAGGAAAAGGCCGAGAGCCTGTGAAGAAGGCGACCGCCTGTGAAGCCATCGCGTTTAGGAAAAGTCCCAGAGCCTGTGAAGAAGGCGACCGCCTGTGAAGCCATCGCGTTTAGGAAAAGGCCCAGAGCCTATGAAGAAGGCGACCGCCTGTGAAGCCATCGCGTTTAGGAAAGGCCCAGAGCCTGTGAAGAAGGCAACCGCCTGTGAAGCCATCGCGTTTAGGAAAAGGCCCAGAGCCTGTGAAGAAGCGACCGCCTGTGAAGCCATCGCGTTTAGGAAAAGGCCCAGAGCATGTGAAGAAGGCGACTGCCTGTGAAGCCATCGCATTTAAGAAAGGCCCAGAGCCTGTGAAGAAGGCGACTGCCTATGAAGCCGTCGCATTTAGGGAAAGGCCCAGAGCCTGTGAAGAGGGCGAACGCCTGTGAAGCTGTCGCATTTGGGAAAAGGCCCGGAGCCTGTGAAGAGGGAAAATGCCCGTGAAGCTTGCTTCCCCTAAGAAAGGCCCGGAGCCTGTGAAGAAGGCGAACGCCTGTGAAGCTCGCCGCCGCGACGCTCTCACACCCTACGACTTCAATCGAAGAACACCCAAGACACCACGGCCTCCCACGGGCTACCTCAGTGCCCGCACGAAACAAAGGTAAACTAGCCAGCCACTAGGCGCAGACGCATGGGCAATGAAACGTCTACTAGTGCAATGAACACATGTTTTACATGAGGGGCTCCCCCTCCCAAAAAGCTCTCACCGTCATCAGGCCAAAACCTGAGTTCTATTCATGCAGGGTAAGGAAACAGGGATGATACATAATCAATCGGATAAATCCCCCAATGCGTCCTCAGGAGCACCTCCCGAGCCGTTGCTGGCGTCGCTGAACTCGCCATCGCTGTCTGCATCGCCACCAGCGGCGTCAAGGCCGTTCACCACACCGCCCTCATCTGCGGCCACGATCACGTCATCATCGTCTGAAGCAAAGGCCCTGACAAGAGCATCCACGTTGTCTTCCACCCAGTGCGCCAGGTCGTCTCGGACAGCCTGGGGGACTGGGGCGATAGCGGCGTTAAAGTCTAAGTGGGGATCCATGTTCCGGAGATGGCTGAAGACACGGGAAAAGGCGCGCCCAAGCAGGGCGCGGCTCCTCTCCTCCACCAACATGTCGGCCCTGACCGACCGCGCCTCCAGCTGCGTCACCACGGCGGTGAAGAACTGAAGGTTGCCTGTGTAGTTGATCGTGTGCGGCTCGCCAACAGCCGCCTCACAGATGTTGCCCAAGGCTATGTTAGCCCTCTCCCGAAGCATGCTGACCATGGGGCCGTGCACGTGCTCCAGGACCTACCGCTGATGTATCTCGTCCGCGTTCTGGCGCGCGACGGCCTCAGCCTCCTCCACCCGCTGGCGAAGACGGAGCACCTCGGCTTGGGAGGTGGCTGACTCCACTTGCGCTACCTCAAGGGCGGCCCGAAGAGCATCGGCCCGCCGCGTCGCCTCCTCCAGCTTGGTCCTCAAGGCTGCGGTCCTGCCTTCAGCCTCGACCCGTATCAACCCCAGCCTACCCTTGAACTCGCGCTCGAGGTCTTGGCGCGCCATCGCCACCCGACGTTCGACCTCCTCCAGGACACGGGCTTCCCCGTGCAGCGACATCATCCTCCACCTGCGTCACCAAGCGCTCCCTCATCTCTAGCCGCTCGTACTCGCGGGTGCGTTCGGTGGCTTCCAGCGTCAACGCCTCCTCACGCTTCTGGAGCTCTGCTGGATCGCCAGAGACCACCTTCATTGACGCGAGAGCCGCCTCGCGTAGCTCCGCTTGCTCCTCCAGTGAGTGGCACCAGGCCAGGAGCTCCCGAGCCTGCTCCTCCGCCGCCTCTCGCCGTCGGTCAGCTCCCCGGGCCTCCTCGGCAGCCTGGGATCGGGCCTCCCGAGAGGCCTCTAGCGACGCCTTCGCCTCTTCATCGTCAAGATCACGCTGATGGCGCGCAAGGGCAATGTCGGCTTCCAGCTCGCGCCTCTCCGCAGCCAGGCGCAGGCCCTCAGCCTCGAGGCGCGCGTCTTCATCAGCAAGCTCCTCCCCAAGCAGGTTCACCGCGCTAGCCGCCCTTCGAAGGAATCCTTGGCGGCGAGCGTGACGCTCCCGGGCACGCTCGAGCACATCTCCCACACCATCATCTGCCCCAAGCAAGCGCTGGGGGCCGCAAATCATAGCTCCCCCTCCGGGCAGGGGGCTGGGGGCTGGCACCCTCGCGACGGCCGGGCGCGCCGCGACAGAAGCCCGGCCTGGAGCCAGCCCGTCTCCAGATGAAGGGCGTAGGGGGCGCCTCAACCAGTCGCAGTCCACGACCAGACGAGAAGCCCACGACAGGCTGGCTATGCCACGAGAAGGCCTGCGAAGGAAGATCGGGGGGAGTGAAGGGCCGCAGTGCACCTCGGGACGGTTCGCCCCTTCAATCGCCCTCACCACAAGGGTTGTGCTGCTCGGAGCACTTGAGGACGATGGAGGGGGCGAAGCCAAAGGGGGCGGCACCTCAGCCACTTCCGCGAACTCGGCCGGAAGGGGCCTGCGGAGCAAGGATCAGTAAAAGCAACAAGAGGATGAGGAGCGAGAAAAGGAGAAGACTTACTCATCAGTGGCGAAGTACTTCCTGCGCTTCAGCAAGCAACAAGGGTAGTCATCACCCAGGGCCTCCCTTTTCCTCCAGAGGGCCTCAAAGTCCACGTGGAAGTGGCCCAAGAGAAGAGCTCAAGGATCAACCTGCGACGAAGACGGAGCGTCGAGGCGATCCGCGTCAGGGGCGCCTGCCTGACGCGTGCTACCAATCGCCTTGCCGGGAGGCGCGGCTGGGGCCTCAGGGGCCTCAGCCCCAGGCGCTGGGAGCGGTTGCTTGCCACCCTCAGCCTCAGCGGCACGGATCCCAGGAGCTGCTCCTTCAAGAGCATCACCCAGCGCTGTCACCTCATCGGGAGCCCCCTCAGCCTCCGGCGCCTCATGCCTCCCTGCTCCGCCACTTGAGGAAGAGTCGCCTTGGCCGACTAGAAGGGGAGTCACGACCACTGGGTTCTCGCGAGGCCCCTAGAGGCCGGCAGGGCGCAGCCCCCACTCATCGTAGATAGGCATCCGGCTCACCAGGTCGCCCCTATTCCGGCAGAGGTACAACAAGGCCCCTTCCTGCTGGATGCTGCCAGGGTTGGGGTCGCCAGTCAGGATCAAGAGCGCCGTCCTCAGCACTCCAGGCATCAGGTCCTCTTCTTGGAGCCTCATACGATCGTCACGCCCGCTGAGGGCCCACATCTGGCGGGAGTGGCGCTGGAGTGGAGCAACACGGCGTAGCAAGAACTCCTTCACCACCCTGGGCGCTGTCACGCCGAGCGCCCTCAGGAACGCGAAGCGGCGCCAGACGAAGACGAGCCGGGGGCTCTCAAGCGTCTCCTGGCCCCAGCCCGAATTGGGGACGGCAGGCGAAGTTGGCTCCGATAGCAGGGGGCTGGGCACCCCAACATCCACATACAGCCACCGCTCGCGGAACCCAGCCGCGGACGGAGGAAGCCCGAAGTCAATCCCTAAAGCCGCCGTCTCCGACGCGGCAACGGAGCTCACGCACGCCGAGCATTGGGTAGGATCAACAAGAAGCAGAGAGAAAAAGTGGCGCGGCAAGGCAACCGAAGGAATGATGCCCACCATTGCCTCACAGGGAAAGGCGAAGACCGAAAGAAGGGTGATGGATTCAGGACTCAGGTGCATCATATGGATCTGGTAGTGGGAGAGCACGTCATTGAAGAAACCGAAAAAAGGGGGGAATCGGACCCGCCCACAGGGCATCGACAAAATACTGAACCTCGGTGGCTATCTTGCCAATGGAGAAGTGGGACATGGGCCAAGCCGTTGTCCTCCCGCATTCGTTAAAAATGGTGGCCAGGGCCGAGCTGACCTTCCCCAAGCTCTCGGCGGGAGCCGCCAACGGCGGCGAGCAAGGCGGAGGCATGGGTTTCTTCCCTCCTTCCTTCTTCGTCGGAGCCATGGCGATGGGAAGGAGGGGGGAAGATGCGAGATTGGATTGGAAGCAGGAGATAGAGTTCGAGAGGAGGAAGGATGGAGGATGCTCGAGCAACAGAAAGGGGAGCGGCTGTGTACGACTACGAGTCCGCCTAGCAGGGTGCAAGATAAGGGGGCGTGGGGGAACAGTGCCGCCCACGTCCAATCAACCGCCACGCGGCGCCCAAGGTCGCAGGCTGTTAGGGCCTGCGGCGCTTCGCCCTTGCCCTTCCACCTCCCAGCACGGCCAAGCCTGGGCGCGCCTTGGGCCCGGGGGCTACTATCGGCGTTTTGGGAACAGGGGTCCCCAAACTTGCCTGCCTGCGGCGTGGCTCAAAGGAGGCCCATCACGGCCCATCTTCATCAGCATAAGACCCAAGACCCTCGCGAGGGGCCAAGCCTCGCGGGGCGGGCGACGCGGAGCTTTCTCAGGCGCGGCCTCATCAGGATGGCTCACGAGGAGGCAGAGAGATCAAGGCGGGGTACCTCACGAGGTGCCCATGACGCAAGCCATGACGACCAAGGGCGCCAGGCGGGCGCCAGCCCGCGCTGTGTCCTCCTTTCCTCTTTGGTGCAAAGGGAGCAAGCGCAGGCGAGAGTATCAAGCAAAGGCACCCATTACGGTGCAACGAGACCAAGACTAGTCCAACGGTGGGGAGGAAGTCATTGTGGAGCCCAGGACGGCGTCACCACCAGAGCCTTTGGCAGGCGAGGACCAACTTTAGTCAGGATAAGTGTACCAGATGTTCCCCTTCAAAATGGCCAACTGTTGGTGCCCTTCCCGCTCAATATTTGGGAGGAGGCCCAGGGCCTTTGCCTATAAATAGGACTAGCCACCCCCAGGGTAGAGGCATCGGGAGAGCAATCTAGAAATCAGCTAGACAAGCATAAGCAACAGAGAGAGAGAGAGAAGGGCGGCTGAACTTCTCCTAGCAGTTCATCGCCCCAGCTAAGAGCAGACCCTCGCGAGGCTGTTCTTCCTTGTATTGTTCATCATCATCAGCCCAAGAGGCAATCCACCACACCACAAACTAGAGTAGGGTATTACACCACAATGGTGGCCCGAACTAGTATAAACCTTGTGTCTCTTGTGCTGCTCTTTCATTAGCTTAGATCTTTGCGAGGCGGAGAGGTAGAAGGCGTAATCTCCGCGCGCACCCCAGAGTTCGAACCTCAAGAGTCTACCGGAACCCGAAATCTGACATCGGTGAAGCTGCTTATATATTGGGCATCAGGATCTATAGAGATAGATCAAGACACTTAATTGGACTTTCACAAAGCACATACCTTGATAAAGTTTTGATGAAGTTCAAATGGATCAAGCAAAGAAAGGGTTCTTGCCTGTATTACAAGGTGTGAAGTACAGTAAGACTCAATGCCCGACCACTTCAGAAGATAAAGAGAAAATGAAAAGTGTTCCCTATGCTTCAGCCATAGGCTCTATCATGTATGCAATGCTGTGTACCAGACCTGATGTGTGCCTTGCTATTAGTTTAGCAGGAAGGTACCAAAGTAATCCAGGAGTGGATCACTGGACAGCGGTCAAGAACATCCTGAAATACCTGAAAAGGACTAAGGATATGTGATACGTCTCCGTCCTAGCTACTTTTCCAAACACTTTTGCCCTTGTTTTGGACTCTAAGTTGCATGATTTGAATGGAACTAACCCGGAATGACGATGTTTTCAGCAGACTTTCCATGGTGTTATTTATGTGCAGAAACAAAAGTTCTCGGAATGACCTGAAACTCCACGGAACATCTATTTGGAAAATAAGAAAAATACTAGTAGAAAAATCCACGTCAGGGGGCCCACACCCTGTCCACGAGGGTGGAGGGCGCGCCTGCCCCCCTAGGGTGCGCCCCCCTACCTCGTGGGCCCCCTGACGCTCCACCGACCTCAACTCCAACTCCATATATTCACTTTCGGGGAGAAAAAATCAGAGAGAAGTATTCATCATGTTTCACGATACGGAGTCGCCGCCAAGCCCTAAAACCTCTCGGGAGGGCTAATGTGGAGTCCGTTCGGGGATCCGGAGAGGGGAATCTGTCGCCATCGTCATCATCAACCATCCTCCATCACCAATTTCATGATGCTCACCGCCGTTCGTGAGTAATTCCATCGTAGGCTTGCTGGACGGTGATGGGTTGGATGAGATCTATCATGTAATCGAGTTAGTTTTGTTAGGGTTTGATCCCTAGTATCCACTATGTTCTGAGATGGATGTTGCTATGACTTTGCTATGCTTAATGCTTGTCACTAGGGCCCGAGTGCCATGATTTCGGATCTGAACCTATTATGTTTTCATGAATATATGTGAATTCTTGATCCTATCTTGCAAGTCTATAGTTACCTACTATGTGTTATGATCCGGCAACCCCGAAGTGACAATAATCAGGACCACTCCCGGTGATGACCATAGTTTGAGGAGTTCATGTATTCACTATGCGCTAATGCTTTGTTCCGATACTCTATTAAAAGGAGGCCTTAATATCCCTTAATTTCCATTAGGACCCCGCTGCCACGGGAGGGTAGGACAAACGATGTCATGCAAGTTCTTTTCCATAAGCACGTATGACTATATTCGGAATACATGCCTACATTACATTGATAAATTGGAGCTAGTTCTGTGTCACCCTATGTTATGACTATTACATGATGAACCGCATCCGGCATAATTCTCCATCACCGATCCAATACCTACGAGCTTTTCACATATTGTTTTTCGCTTATTTACTTTTCCGTTGCTATTGTTACAATCACTACAAAATACCAAAAATATTACTTTTGCTATGGTTACCACTACTATCATATTACTTTGCTACTAAATACTTTGCTGCAGATACTAAGTTATCCAGGTGTGGTTGAATTGACAACTCAACTGCTAATACTTGAGAATATTCTTTGGCTCCCCTAGTGTCGAATCAATAAATTTGGGTTGAATACTCTACCCTTGAAAACTGTTGCGATCCCCTATACTTGTGGGTTATCAATATTTTTCTCATTTATGGAGGTGACAAAGAGCTCGTTGTAAATGGTTACGTCGATGCAAACTTTGACACTGATCCGGACGATTCTAAATTGCAAACCGGATACGTGTTTATATTGAACGGTGGAGCTGTCAGTTGGAGCAGTTCTAAACAAAGCGTCGTGGCGCGATCTATGTTTGAAGAGGAGTACATAGCTGCTTCGGAAGCAGCAAATGAAGGAGTCTGGATGAAGGAGTTCATATCCGATCTATCTGTCATACCTAGTGCATCAGGTCCAATGAAAATCTTTTGTGGCAATACTGGTGCAATTGCCTTGGCAAAGGAATCCAGATTTCACAAGAGAACCAAACACATCAAGAGACGCTTAAATTCCATCCGCGATCAAGTCCAGGTGGGAGACATAGAGATTTACAAGATACATACGGATCTGAATGTTGCAAACCCGTTGACTAAGCCTCTCTCACGAGCAAAACATGATCAGCACCAAGGCTCCATGGGTGTTAGAATCATTACTGTGTAATCTAGATTATCGACTCTAGTGCAAGTGGGACACTGAAGGAAATATGCCCTAGAGGCAATAATAAAGTTATTATTTATTTCCTTATTTCATGATAAATGTTTATTATTCATGCTAGAATTGTATTAACCAGAAACATAATGCATGTGTGAATACATAGACAAACAGAGTGTCACTAGTATGGCTCTACTTGACTAGCTCGTCGATCAAAGATGGTTAAGTTTCCTAACCATAGACATGACTTGTCATTTGATAAACGGGATCACATCATTAGGAGAATGATGTGATTGACTTGACCCATTCCGTTAGCTTAGCACTTGATCGTTTTAGTTTACTGCTATAGCTTTCTTCATAACTTATACATGTTCCTATGACTTTGAGATTATGCAACTCTCTATTACCGGAGGAACACTTTGTGTGCTACCAAATGCCACAACATAACTGGGTGATTATAAAGGTGCTCTATAGGTGTCTTCGATGGTACTTGTTGTGTTGCATAGATCGAGATTAGGATTTGTTACTCCAATTGCCGGAGAGGTATCTCTGGGCCCTCTCGGTAATGCACATCACTATAAGCGTTGCAAGCAATGCAACTAATGAGTTAGTTGCGGGATGATGCATAACAGAACGAGTAAAGAGACTTGCCGGTAACGATATTGAGCTAGGTATTGAGATACCGACGATCGAATCTCGGGCAAGTAACATACCGATGACAAAGGGAACAACATATGTTGTTATGCAGTTTGACCGATAAAGATCTTCGTAGAATATGCAGGAACCAATATGAGCATCCAGGTTCCGCAATTGGTTATTGACCGGAGACGTGTCTCGGTCATGTCTACATAGTTCTCGAACCCGTAGGGTCCGCACGCTTAAAGTTCTGTGACGATCGGTATTATGAGTTTTTGTGTTTTGATGTACCGAAGGTAGTTCGGAGTCCCGGATATGATCACGGACATGACGAGGAGTCTCAAAATGGTCGAGATGTAAAGACCGATATATTGGAAGCCTATATTTGAACATCAGAATGGTTCCGGGTGAAATTGGGATTTTACGGGAGTACCGGGAGGTTACCGGAACCCCCCGGTAATTGTATGGGCCTTAATGGGCCATAGTGGAGAGAGAGAGAGGAGGCCAGGGCAGGCGCTGCGCCCCCTACCCCCTCTGGTCCAAATTGGACTAGGAGGGGGGCGGCGCCCCCCTTTCCTTCCTCCCTCTCTTCCCCTTCCTTCTCTCCTAGTCCAACTAGGGGAAGGGGGGAATCCTACTCCCGGTGGGAGTAGGACTCCTCTAGGGCGCGCCATAGGGGCCGGCCCTCTCCCCCTCATCCACTCCTTTATATACGTGGCCAGAGGGCACCCCATAGACACACAAGTTGATCATTGATCTCTCTTAGCCGTGTGCGGTGCCCCCCTCCACCATAATCCACCTCGGTCATATCGTAGCGGTGCTTGGGTGAAGCCCTGCGTCGGTAACTTCATCAACACCGTCATCACGCCGTCGTGCTGACAAAGCTCTCCCTTGAAGCTCTACTGGATCATGAGTTCGCGGGACGTCACCGAGCTGAACGTGTGCTGAACACGGAGGTGCCGTATGTTCGGTACTAAGGATCGGTCGATCGTGAAGATGTACGACTACATCAACCGCGTTGTCATAACGCTTCCGCTTTCGGTCTACGAGGGTACATGGACACACTCTCCCCTCTCGTTGCTATGCATCACCATGATCTTGCGTGTGCGTAGGAATATTTTTGAAATTACTACGTTCCCCAACAAGAACTTCAAAGAGTGCCCCAAAGTTTCTACCGGAGAGTCAACACAAAAACGTGTGCCAACCCCTATGCATAAGTTCACAAGGTCACAGAACCAGCAAGTTGATCACCAAAACATACATCAAGTAGATCACGTGAATATCCCATTGCCACCATAGGTAAGCACATGCAAGACATACATCAAGTGGTCTAAAATCCTTAAAGACTCAATCTGATAAGATAACTTCAAAGGGAATAACTCAATCCATTACAAGAAGGTAGAGGGGAGAAACATCATAAGGTCCAACTATAATAGCAAAGCTCGCGGTACATCAAGATTGTGCCAAATCAAGAACACGAGAGAGAGAGAGAGATCAAACACATAGCTACTGGTACATACCCTCAGCCCCGAGGGTGAACTACTCGCTCCTCGTCATGGAGAGTGCCAAGATGACAAAGATGGCCACCGGTGATGATTTCCCCCTCTGGTAGGGTGCCAGAACAGGGTCCTGATTGGTTTTAGGTTGCTACAGAGGCTTGCGGCGGTAGAACTCCCGATCTAGGTTTCTTTTCGGGAGTTTATGTATTTATAGGAATTTTTTGTCGATTTCACGTCAGGGGGTCCACGAGTCAACCACAAGGTCGGAGGGCGCCCCCACCCCCCTTGTGGAGGCCTCGTGGCTCCTCTGGCCCAACTCTTTTGCTTTGGGGGCTTCTTTTGGTCCATAAAAAAATCACCATAAATATTCAGCTCAATTGGACTCCGTTTGATATTCCTTTTCTGCGAAACTAAAAAACAAGGAAAAAACAGAAACTGGCACTGGGATCTAGGTTAATAGGTTAGTCCCAAAAATCATATAAAATAACATATAAAGGCGTATAAAACATC
The DNA here is from genome assembly GCF_018294505.1 of Triticum aestivum. Classification (NCBI taxonomy): domain Eukaryota; kingdom Viridiplantae; phylum Streptophyta; class Magnoliopsida; order Poales; family Poaceae; genus Triticum; species Triticum aestivum. The sequence continues at coordinate 44,911,648 of NC_057797.1, forward strand.
CAAGATGGACAATATAATAGCGTGGAACAATAAAAAATTATAGATACATTGGAGACGTATCACCTGACGACCTCCTCTCTGATTCGTGTCCGACGGCTTGGGATTGCTCGGAATTGGCCAGGGAGAAATCTCTGCATCTTATGCTGGTAGCGGCGACACCCATGGGTATCGTACCCTTTCGAGGTTTTTCTGTGCCCTCTTCGAGCATCAGGGGAAACCCTAGGTTCAAATTTTCGGATCGGGTGACGATGGCGTCTTTGTGTCGTTCTCCTTCTTGAAGGTGTTGTCTTGATTTCTCGCGGCGTCCTCGGTGCTAGATTTAGAGCTTTTGGTAATCTAGGTGTTGGTTGGATTTCTTCTCTGGTCGGCGAGTTTAGTTGTGTTCTTTGCTTGGGTCGAGCATCTTATGCCTTTCCACTTCGGGCACCATGTTCACGCCCCTTGCGTCCTTCCCATGTGTTGTACTACCTGTTGAACTCATTCTAACTTCTTCTATAAATGCAATGTTGGGGAACGCAGTAATTTCAAAAAAATTCCTATGCACACGCAAGATCATGGTGATGCATAGCAACGAGAGGGGAGAGTGTAGTCCACGTACCCTCATAGATCGTAAGCAGGAGCATTGTGACAACGCGGTTGATGTAGTCATACATCTTCACGATCCGACAGATCCTAGTACCGAAAGTACAGCACCTCCCCGATCTGCACACGTTCAGCTCGGTGACGTCCCACGAACTCTCGATCCAGCTGAGTGTCGAAGGAGAGCTTCGTCAACACGACGGCATGATGACGGTGATGATGAAGCTACCAGCGTAGGGCTTCGCCTAAGCACTACAACGATATGACCGAGGTGGATTATGCTGGAGGGGGGCACCGCACACGGCTAAGACAATGTCTGTTGTGTGTTCTAGGGTGCCCCCTTGCCCCCGTATATAAAGGAGCAAGGGGGGAGGCCGGCCGGCCCTAGGGCGCGCCAAGGAGGGGAGGAGTCCTCCTCCTAGTAGGAGTAGGACCCCCCCTTTTCCTAGTCCAACTAGGAGGGGGAAGGGGGAAGGAAGGAGAGGGAGAGAGGGAGGGAAAGAGGGGGCGTTGCCCCCCTCCTTGTCCAATTCGGACTCCTAAAGGGAGGGGGGCGCGGCTAGCCCTAAGGCCCCCTCCTCTCTCTCTCTCTCTCACAAGGCCCATGTTGGCCCATAAATTCCCCCAGGGGTTCCGATAACCCCTCGGCACTCTGATAATTATCCGGTGACCCCCGGAACTCATCCGGTGCCCGAATATAGTAATCCAATATATCAATCTTTATGTCTTGACCATTTCGAGACTCCTCGTCATGTCCATGATCACATCCGGGACTCCGAACTACCTTCGGTACATCAAAACACATAAACTCATAATATCGATCGTCACCGATCGCTAAGCGTGCGGACCTTACGGGTTCGAGAACTATGTAGACATGACCGAGACATGTCTCCGGTCAATAACCAATAGAGGAACCTGGATGTTCATATTGGCTCCCAGATATTCTATGAAGATCTTTATCGGTCAAACCGCATAACAACATACATTGTTCCCTTTGTCATCGATATGTTACTTGCCCGAGATTCGATCGTCGGTATCTCAATACCTAGTTCAATCTCATTACCGGCAAGTCTCTTTACTTGTTCTGTAATGCATCATCCCGCAACTAACTCATTAATTACATTGCTTGCAAGGCTTTAGTGATGTGCATTACCGAGACGGCCCAGAGATACCTCTCCGACAATCGGAGTGACAAATCCTAATCTCGATCTATGCCAACTCAACAAACACCATCGAAGACACATGTAGAGCACCTTTATAATCACCCAGTCATGTTGTGATGTTTGGTAGCACACAAAGTGTTCCTCCGGTATTCGGGAGTTGCATAATCTCATAGTCATGTATAGGAACATGTATAAGTCATGAAGAAAGCAATAGCAACATACTAAATGATCAAGTGCTAAGCTAACGGAATTGGTTAAGTCAACCACATCATTCTCTAATGATGTGATCCCGTTAATCATGAGATGATTAGGTGAGGCAAGTTCATGAGATGAGTGGAGAATACGTTATTTTTCTTTATCTTTAACGGGTACTGCTTTCTCGTGGTTTTCTGCGTTACCACCCGGTTCTATTACTACATGGTTTCACTTGGAACAAAAGTTTCATGATCATTTTTATAGTGGTGATAATGAGCTTAAGTTGTCACATCTTACATCGGTTAGACAAAAGCATGATGAATCGGTCTCCGATTAAGTCAAGAGATTTAGAGATACAAAAAACCGGTGCTATAGTTTGGTGATAACCGAGAGAGATTTGGCTGATCTTGTGCTTAGTGGTTTGAGAACTCACATTAGAGAAAGGCTAGAAGGACATGAGTTTTTAGATATCAACCAAGTCTTGCAAAGGGCTTTGCCTCAAAAAAGCCGAAGCAAAGATCTTAAAGAGGTGCATAGATATAAAACTGATCGTCCTAAGATGAATATGGTTGAGTATGATAGTGACCACTCGGATGATGAGGGTGATATTTATGCTGCTGAATTTGTTTGGCCATCTAAGGCCAAACCATTTACTTGCAATGATTTAAAGACGATTCATAAGAATCGTGATGAAGAGATGAAATTTACTTTCAACATAGCTAAGTGTGATAGAATATTTGATGCTTTATTGCAAGCGAAGATTATTAGAATATCTCATACTTACCACCGTTTGAAGAGCTGAAATGGCGTGCTTATTGCAAGTATCATAATTCTTTTTCTCATGCTACTAATGATTATAATGTTTTTCGATGACAGATACAATCGTCCATTAATGACGGACGATTGAATTTTTCTGAGATGCAAGTTGATAAGCAGCCTTTCCCAATGAACACCATGTATTTGGAGGGGAAGAAGATGTTAATTCGGCCCAGCATAGCCGAATCAGCTAATAAGAATAATATTGTCATTGGTGAGCCCAGGAAAAATAAGGAGAGCGACAAGGTCTTGGGGAGACAAGTTGTGCTTGACAAGCAACCCGACGGCAAGGAGATAATCAAGATCACCATCAAGAATCCTACACTCGGGGGGCAACCACAAGTGCAAGAGAACACTCATGTCAAATTTGTTAAACCCAAGAGTCTAGAGGTCGGAAAGTGGAAGACAAATGAAGCTAAAGTGCAGCGCAAGAGAATCAAGCCAACTTTTGATATGTTGTTGTCCAAATATGGCAATCAAGCGGCCGGTTCTAGCTCTGACCGGTCATCAAATTTGAAGCGCTCAAGGTCACCTCCTCGGGAAGAATTTCAGCATCATGCAAGGCCATATGAGTCATGGGCACCGGGACCATGGATGGCGCCACCCCCTATGCGCCATATTACATGGGAGGCTTCAATGGAGGATGGGGGCAGCCCCCAATGGCCCCTTATGCTGTTCATCCAGGTTGGGCAGAACCAAGGATGCCCGTTCATGAGAGGCTTTCTTATCCCACACGAGGCCGTTTGAACAACGGTGTCAATCAGCCAATGTAAGATAATCATGGAAGGGTTGGCAAGCAAGTGTGGCGTGCTAAATCACCACGTGCTGAAATTTCACAGCCTAGCAAGCAAAAGGAGAAGAATACTAGTGCTGAAACTATTATGATAGGCACTAAAGAATTAACAATCAAAAAGTCGGTTATTGTTGATAATCCGGTTGATTCTAATAAAGATGTGGCTGCTGTCCAGCAGGGTCCCATGGCTAATGATCATAAAGCTAGCACAAGCAAGGCCAAGTCGAGGGATCCAAAATACACTCAGCCTAAGTGGTGTCCTTCCGGTCTGACCAAGGCACAAAAAAGGAGGTTGCAGCGCATGAGGAGCCATGAGAAGGAGGCACAAGAAGCAGAGAGGCGAAGGGATAAATTGTTCAATGAAAGTCGTCCCATGGTACCCCCAAAACAAGTGTAGAAGCCTAAGCAAAAGGAAAACATAGCAACTTCTGCGTTGATCATAGCAACACCTACACTACCAATGGAGGACGATGCGGCTGCTATTACATCGTCCACTTCACCTATTACTTCCTCTTCACTTGGAGATATTTCAGAGTCAATGGACATGCTTGAGATAGAGATGATATGCTTGATTATGAGTCTACACCAGTTCATGAAGGTATAGATATTAATATGGTGTATTACTTACCCGCTGAATTTCGTGCTATAGATGAAGAAGGGGAAGTAGCTCAGTTGGATTTTGGTCCTAAAAATGCTAAATTCGAGAAGCCAAAAGAACCGTGACACACTTGAAGCCATTGTTCCTCAAAGGTCATATTAATGGATCACCGGTTGCTAGAATGCTTGTTGATGGTGGTGCGGTGGTGAATCTTATGCCATATTCGGTCTTCAAAAAATGAGGCTGCGTGATGAAGAGTTGATAAAGACCAACATGGTGCTCAATGGATTTGAAGGCAAAGAGAAAACTGAAGCCAAAGGTGTGATGTATGTGGACCTCACGGTGGGAAGTAAAACTTTGGCTACTGCATTCTTTGTCACCGAGGTGCAAGGTAACTACAATGTGATATTAGGCCGCGATTGGATTCATGCAAACCAATGCGTGCCATCTACTATGCACCAGTTTTTAATTCAGTGGGTTGATGATGAAGTAGAAGTCATTCATGCGGATAATTCGGCTTGTGTTGCTTTGGCCGATGCATCGGTGGATTGGCAACATCCCAATGCTACTTGCTTGATGGGGCGCGACTTATCAGAATTTGATTTTCTTAGCGCCACAAAAAGTGGTTTCGTGCCCGTTTCTTTAATGCCGGTTGGCGATAATTGGCTCCAAGGTATGATGTATTTAAGTGGATCCTAACTCAGAGTGGTTACAAAAGCGTCTTGTAGAATATCGGTTCAATGAGAACGATATGTATGAGTCCATAGAAGAGTTAGATGATATGGATAAATTAGGACAAGGTTTTACATCAGCCGATCCATTAGAGGAGATAGATATAGGAGATGGTTCAATTCCTAGGCCGACATTTGTAAACGAAAACTTAAGAGCCGATCATAAGGCTAAGTTGATCGAGTTGTTGAAAGAATATGTGTGTTGCTTTGCATGGGAATATGTGTGTTGATCGAGCTAGTGGAGCATCGGTTACCTATAAATGCCAGTTTTAGACCATACAAACAATCGGCCAGAAAGTTTAATCCAAAAGCGTATGACTGGGTCAAGGAAGAGATCGGTCATTTACTTAAAGATAATTTTATTAGGCCTTGCAGGTATGCCGAGTGGATTTCTAACATTGTACCAGTAGAGAAGAAAGGCTCCGGCAAGTTGAGGGTGTGCATTGATTTCAGAGATTTGAATAGAGCTACACCTAAAGATGAGTATCCTATGCCAATAGCCGATATGCTTATTAATGATGCTTCTGGACATAAGGTCATTAGCTTTCTTGATGGTAATGTGGGGTATAACTAGATTTTTATGGCCGAAAAGGACATGTCCAAAACGGCTTTTCGATGCCCTGGTTTCCTTGGTTTATTTGAGTGGACGGTGATGCCCTTTGAATTAAAGAATGCCGGCGCCACGTATCAAAGGGCTATGAATTTAATTTTTCATAATTTACTTGGTGTTATACTTGAGGTCTATATTGATGATATTGTTGTCAAATCGGATGCTTTTGAATCTCACTTAGCCGATTTGCGTTTGGCTTTTGAAAGAATGAATAAATATGGGCTGAAAATGAATCCTTTGAAGTTTGCCTTTGGTGTATCAGCTGGGAAGTTTCTGGGTTTCATTATTCATGAAGATGGCGTGGAAATTCATCCCAAAAAGATAGAATCTATACAGAAAGTAGAGGCTCCAACATGCAACAGAGATATGCAAAAGTTCCTTGGCAAGGTCAATTATTTTAGGAGGTTCATAGCCAATCTATCAGGGAAGGTTGATGCATTTACTCCTATCCTTCGGTTAAAGAATGATGTGGATTTTACTTGGGGGGAAAATAGCAAGAGGCATTTGATATGATTAAGAAATATTTGTGCACTCCTCCGGTTATGAAAGCGCCCAGGCACAGGGAGCCATTTAGACTTTACATTGCAGCGGAGGAAGGTGTTATTGGTGCTGTTTTGACTCAAGAGACCGAAGGAAAGGAGCATGCTATTACTTATTTGAGCCGACGCTTATTGGACACCGAGACAAGGGATACATTTATTGAGAAATTATGCTTATGCTTATATTATGCTTGCACAAAATTGAGACATTATCTAGTGCCTAGTACTTGCATTATAGCTTGTCAAACCGATGTCATTAAATACATGTTGCATAGGCCAATTCTTAGTGGTAGAATTGGCAAGTGGGCTTATGCTTTAATTGAATATGATTTCTCTTATGAATCTCTGAAATCCATGAAAGGCCAAATTGTTGCTAATTTTATTATTGAGCATCGGATTGATGACAAGCATGATATTGATATAAACCTTGTCTCATTAGTACCATGGAGATTATATTTTGATGGTTCAGTTTGTAGTAATGGCCAAGGTGTTGGTATTGTTTATATATCTCCTCATGGTGCTGTTTTTGAAGCCTCATGCCGCTTAGAATACTTTTGCACAAATAATCAAGCCGAATATGAAGCATTGTTATTCGGCTTAGAGATGTTGCTTGCCATAGGTGCTACACATGAGGCTTTTGGTGATTCGTTATTAGTAGTGCAACGAATATCCAAAGTCTTTCAATGTTTTGACGAATCACATAATGTTTATCTTGATAAATGTCTAGATATAATTTCTACTTTGGATTATTTTAGCATTGCTCATATATCTAGACATGACAATTGGAGAGCAAATGAGTTGGCAACACAAGCATCCGTCTATCATGTTGATCGTGACATGTTTCATATTTATCAAAGGCCGATGTCTAGCCTTGCCAACATAGGGGAGGCTGAACCGAAGCCCACCGTTTCGGCCACTAATGAAATATTTAATGTAGGAGAAAATCAAGACTGGAGGAAGCCCATTATTGATTATTTGTGTGATCCTAGTAAAAGGGTGGACATGACTATTCGGGGTATGGCTTTCAAATACACAATGAGAGATGATGGTCTCTATCGCCGGTCGGTTGATGATGTTCTTTTAAAATGCTTGGACGAGGACCAAGCGAGAGTTGCTATGGGAGAGGTCCATGAAGGTATTTGTGGCACTCATCAGTCGACTCCCAAGATGAAATGGTTACTACGACGTGCTGGGTTTTATTGGCCGACAATGGTTAATGATTGCTTCTGGTACGATAAAAGATGTGAAGCTTGTCAAAAGTTTGGTGATATTCAGTTAGCTCCCGCTGCTATGTTACATCCTATTATCAAGCCATGGCCTTTTAGAGGTTGGGGATTGGACTTTATTGGAGAGATTCATCCTTCTTCTTCAAAGGGGCATCGGTTCGTGTTGGTGGCAACTGATTATTTCACTAAATGGTCTGAAGCAATACCACTAATAAACATGACGCATACAGAGGTAATTCAATTCATAACTGAGGATATTATTCATAGATTCGACATTCCTCAAACATTAACTACGGACCAAGGTTCATCCTTTATGTCACATCAAGTCAGAGAATTTGCCGAATCATATAAGATAAAGTTGCTCAATTCCTCTCCATATTATGCCCAAGCCAATGAACAAGCTGAGTCTAGTAATAAAGTATTAATCAAGCTCATCAAGAAGAAGATTGAGGATAATCCAAGGAGATGGCATGAGCTATTGTCCGAAGCTTTGTGGGCACACAGAATCTCAAGGCATGGTGCTATAAAAGTAACTCCATATGAGCTCGTATATGGTGAAGAGGCCGTTTTACCAGTGAAAGTGAATTTGAATGCTTTAAGAATAGCCAAACAAAATGATTTATCTGCGGTGGACTTCTATAACTTGATGATGGACAATATTGATGAAGTCGCTGATAAACGTTTGTCTGCTTTGAATGCCATAGAGAGAGAGATAAGTTGAGGGTGGCAAGAGCTTACAGCAAGAAGGTCAAGTTGAAGAATTTTCAAGTTGGCGATCTTTGCCGAAAAACAGGGGGGAGTGTGTTGACACCAGATTTTGGCACGATCAAGAACTTAATTGATATGGCCTCAAATGGAGAAGTGATCTACATCAAAAAGTTTCATATTATCGATATGAACATCTTTGAAGTTTGGGCCATCGCCATCGGATCGCATCTCGAAGGCCGAAGTTGTGTTCGAAATACTGAGATTTTGTATTCAGAATACTATTCGGCTCATTACGCCCTCAAGACCGCCTCGTATGAAAAAATGATCTACACGGATTGTCTTCGTCTTGTCGAAACGATCGATTTTGATATAAAAGTCATCCAAATCCGAGTTCGTATGCAAAAGTTTGATCAATCAGAGTGCAGCCCTGTCATGAGGCGAGATGTGGCGCGCCCTACCATACGCATGTCTGATGGGTAGCGCGAGGGAACAAGTGTTTTGCGTGACAGTCCGTTTTGTGCGAGCGATTTAACCTTCAAGATGACCTCTGATCAAAAAATGTTCAACACAAAGGTTGTTCATCTCGTCGAAACAGTCAAGATTGCTTTTGGACTTGTTTCCATCCGAGGTCATTTACTGCCTCAAACATGACCCGCAAGGTATAGCCAGGTTGTAAACCGAACCGTTTTGGAAAGTTTGATTCCGAGTTGGACCCAAACTAGGGTTTTGAACGTAAATTGTAACCTTTCCTTGCACGGAAAGTCCATCCGCCTCATATATATCTAAGGGGTGACGGCCGATTGAATAACAACACACAATCGATCAAATCATCATCCACTTTTTATCTTTTATCTTTTCTCTTTAACACTAGTTCTTCTTCTTCCTCATTCTTCGTCCGTTCTTCTTGTTGCAGGGCGGCGAACCTCGAGGCCCTAGGGGCGATCAGGTCGACCTAGGGCAGCCCATAGCTGCCGCGCTGTGACGCCCGGATAATCAAGCTACAGTAAACCTCCGCTAGTGATGCCACGTCACCTCGATTACTATTGCTAATCTCGCGTTAGTTCGAAACTGATTCAAAGTCAAATCCGAAATAAAGGCAGACGTCAAAAAAATTCAAATATTTTAAAACAAAATGTTCAGGTTGTGCCAGTTAATGCATAGATGATTATGATGTAGAATCCACATTTTTTTATATAATGAGTAAATGCACTAAAAAGATTTAAACGGTAGCAAAAACATTATTTCAATGCCTTGGTATTTTATAAAACACTAAACTATTTTATTTTGGGTTAAAACCTTTTGTGGCTGAGAATTATTTCGAAACATTATCTTAGGAGCTATAGTCATATTTTGCTAAGTAAAAATAATGTGTAATTAAAATTAAAATAGAAAAGAAAAATACTAAAAGAGGACAAAAGTAAACAAAGAGAACCCCCCCCCCTCCCCTGGGGCCATTTGGCCCATCTAGCCGACAGCCAGCCGGCCCACCCCGTGCCTGGCCTGTTTGGCCCCCCCCACCTCGCTACTAACCCTAACCCGTCTCGACCCGATCCCCATCTCTCCCTCATTCCCATCTCGCGCCGGCCACGCCCTGCTCCTCCCCTGAGCTCGCCTCTCCCTCCCCTGCTCCCACCTCCGTCGCCACTCCCGCGCCAGAACCCTCCCCCACCGACGCCTCGCCAAGCCCGACGCCTCCCGTCGTCATCGCCGGCGCCAGGCGCCGCCTCGCGTGCGCTGCCCCGCCGCCGAGCTCCGTCGCCGGATCCGCACCAGCTCGCCGCCTGTCCCCATCCTCCTCCTCGCCGGACGCCATCGAGCCACGCTGCCCCTTCCCTGCATCGAACGTGAGCACCGCCCCGTGCTCCCTCTTCCCCCGTGCTGAACTCGTCTCGCTCACCAACCGCACCGTCCCCGCGCCCAGGCGCTCGCCCTCGCGTGCCCCGTCGCGGCCAGCCCCCGGTGAGCTCGCACTCACCCGCGCTCCGGGTTCTCCGGCCGCGCCTTCTTCTGCTACTGCTGCCCACCACTATGTTCGGCACCTCCCCTGGCCGCGCTCCACCGCACGCCACGACGCCCCGACGCCTCCCGTGCGCTTATGCCATGGCCACGCCTTGGCCGCCCCCCTGCCGCCGCTCTCCCTCCGCCGTGCAGCCCTGCTGCTCCGCTGCGGGCGCCGTTCACCGCGCGTGCCCGCCCCCTCGCCGTGCTGCTCCGGCACCCCGCCATGGCCGGCGCCTCCCTGGTAACCTGGGCGTGCGCCCAAACGGGCTAGCGCCCGTAGCGCCGAGCGCCCCCGCCTGTTCGGGTGACGCCCGTAACCCGCACACCCGCAAAGGCCCCTAGGGCCTATGACAAGTGGGCCCCTGCCCAGAACGTTTTAGTTAAAAAATAATTAATTAATTAGTTAAAGAATTAATTAACTTAATTAACCCTGATTAGATTAGCCAAATTAATTAATTAACCTGACTAATCTGTTATTTAATCTAATTAAATTGATTAATTAGTTATCAGAGTTTGACAGCGGGACCCACACGTCAGGTTGACCAGTCAACCACTGTTGACTGCTGATGTCAGCATGACATCATGCTGATGTCATAAATCCATTTTCGAATTAAATTAAAAAATTAATTAAATTCCAGAAATTAATAAAATCTTTAGAAAATCATATCTTTTAATTCATAACTCGGATTAAATTATTTTTAACATGAAAGTTGCTCAGAACAACGAGACGAATCCGGATACGCAGCCCGTTCGTCCGCCACACATCCCTAACCTATCGAACTTGTAACTTTCCCACTCCAGTCCAACTGTCCGAAAACGCGAAACAGCGGGGATACTTTCCCGGATGTTTCCCCCCTTTGTCCGTATCACCTCCTACCGCGTTAGGGCATACCTAGCACCGCGTAGTGCCTCGTTATGCTTTGTGATGCTTTGATTGCTTTATTATTTATTGTGTTTTCCCTCCGTTACTTCTTTCCGGTAGACCCCGAGACTGCTGCCGATACCCCCGAGATCGACTACATCGACGACCACCCCTCCTTGCCAGAGCAACCAGGCAAGCCCCCCCCCCCTTGATCACCAGATATCGCCTACTCTCCTCTATACTGCTTGCATTAGAGTAGTGTAGCATGTTACTGCTTTCAGTTAATCCTATACTGCTGCATAGCCTGTCCTTGCTACTACTATTGTTACCTTTACCTGCAATCCTACATGCTTAGTATAGGATGCTAGTGTTCCATCAGTGGCCCTACACTCTTGTTTGTCTGCCATGCTATACTACTGGGCCGTGATCACTTCGGGAGGTGGTCACGGGCATATACTATATACTTTACACTGTTACATTACCCGTGATACTGTTCGGAGAAGGGGGCTAAAGGGGCAGGTGGTTCCACCCAGGTAGTGGTGGGCCTGGGTTCCCGACGGCCCCCGACTGTTACTTTGTGGCGGAGCGACAGGGCAGGTTGAGACCACCTAGGAGAGAGGTGGACTGGCCCTGGTCGGCGTTCGCGGATACTTAACATGCTTAACGAGATCTGGGTATTTATCTGAGTCTGGCCATTTGGTCTATACGCACTAACCATCTACGTGGGAGTAGTTATGGGTATCCCGGCATCGTGGTATCAGCCGAAGCCTTCGTGACGTCAGCGACTGAGCGGCACGCGCCGGATTGGAACGTAAGCCTGCTCTTGTATTAAGGGGGCTAGTTCTGCTTCCGGCCGCGTACGCAACGTGCAGGTGTGCTATGGGCGATGGGCCCAGACCCCTGTGCGCTTAGGTTTAGACCGGCGTGCTGACCGCTCTGTTGTGCCTAGGTGGGGCTGCGACGTGTTGATCTTCCGCGGCTGGGCATGACCCCAAAAAGTGTGTCCGGCCAAATGGGATCAAGCGTGTTGGGTTATGTGGTGCACCCCTGCAGGGAAGTTAATCTATTCGAATAGCCGTGTCCCTCAATAAAAGGACGACCCGGAGTTGTACCTTGACCTTATGACAACTAGAACCGGATACTTAATAAAACACACCCTTCCAAGTGCCAGATACAACCTGGTGGTCGCTCTCTAACAGGGCGACGAGGAGGGGATCGCCGGGTAGGATTATGCTATACGATGCTACTTGGAGGTCTTCAGTCTACTCTCTTCTATATGCTGCAAGACGGAGGCTGCCAGAAGCGTAGTCTTCGACAGGATTAGCTACCCCCCTCTTATTCTGGCATTCTGCAGTTCAGTCCACTGATATGGCACTTTACACATATATCCATGCATATGTAGTGTAGCTCCTTGCTTGCGAGTACTTTGGATGAGTACTCACGGTTGCCTTGTTCCCCCTTTTCCCCGTATCTCTACCCGATTGCTACGACCAGACGATGGAGCCTAGGAGCCAGATGCCACTGTCGATGACGACTACTACCCCGGAGGTGCCTACTACTACGTGCTTCCTGCTGACGACGACCAGGAATAGTCTAGGAGGATCCCAGGCAGGAGGCCTGCGCCTCTTTCGATTGTATCCTAGTTTGTGCTAGCCATCTTATGGCAACTTGTTTAACTTATGTCTGTACTCAGATATTGTTGCTTCCGCTGACTCATCTATGATCGAGCACTTGTATTCGAGCCCTCGAGGCCCCTCGCTTGTATTATGATGCTTGTATGACTTATTTATGTTTTAGAGTTGTGTTATCATATCTTCCCGTGAGTCCCTGATCTTGATCGTACACATTTGTGTGCATGATTAGTGTACGATTGAATCGGGGCCGTCACAAGTTGGTATCAGAGCCGACTGCCTGTAGGAATCCCCCTTCCAAACTCCTTGGCTGAAGTTGAGTCTAGACTTTACAAAACTTTTACTAACATGGCTGTGTGGCCCATGGGCCCACGTCGCCATTGGGTGGTAGTAGGATCTTTTTATTCCTCGACCTTTGCTCTGGGACTCTGAGCTCTCTTCTATTCGGGTTAAGTGATTTTGCTAAAATCTAACTTTAGGTTCTCGAAAATACTTCCTCCCGGAGAGCCCCTTCAGGCCAGATGATCGCCGGCTGCAACAGAAGATTCTGACAATACTCTCCGCTGTTAACCCGAGAACTCGTGCTCACCGACTTTACAATCCCCTACCACTGATATACCCTTATGGATAACTACCTACAATTGTCATTCATACCTTCATTCTCAGTTGCTCTTGTTATTACAAGATGCCCTAAATTGCTCTCCGTTGTTCCGAAAATCCTTTGAGCTTACTGCCTTACAGATCTTGCCGCATGAATACCCCTACAGATAATTCCTCGCACTTATCGAGTATCCGTCCATTCCTAGTTGATTCATGCAATTCACAACAGTCTTCGGAATACTATTCGATCCTTCAAAATTCCTCAGTAGCTTATTGCTCTGCAATACTTGTCTGCTTGCATTATGGATGCTTTCCATATGTCTGGCAATATTCGTTAGTATCCTTAGACCCCGTCATTTTGATCCTATTGATTCAACATGAGTGCGAATGCACGCAATCGTCAGTTGATCCTTTTAAATTATCCTTCTGGCTCAGGCGTCATTTTGAACATGAGCTTGTTCTCGACCAATCTAATTGCCGTCAATTGTACCCTTAGGTCTATTGAATTTATCCATCCTTGATCAGAGCGTTTGCTTCTGATCCTTTGATTTGGAAATCATATTTCCTTTGCAATTGAGCTTTGATGTAGTCAGTTGTTTCTATCATCTGATCTCCTTGCATGATTTCTTCTTCTGGTTGAGTACCGATGCTCACATCAGATCCCTTATGGACCACCATATCCTTTGTTGAATTTTATCCGACAACGTCCTTCATATTCAATAAGCTTGTGAGCCTTTCCTCGGATACATAATGCCTTTGGTAAATTGTATCCCCTGCCTTCTCAAGCATGCTCTACTATCGAGTTTGTGTTATTTATTCTTGAAATTTGTGGTGTATACTCCTAGATGCCCCGATGGGTTGAACCTATGCTTTCCCTAATCCGTGTGAACCCAAAAGATTTCACGGGTCATACTTATCTGGTATTGCACCAGGTAAAAACTTTCAACAACTAATGTCATTTTCGAAATAAGAGAGGTGAATGAAAGTTTATGCGTTGAACAAGTGGGAGTCGACCTTGAACCCTGTGTTCATGCCCATGGACACGATGTATGCCTTAACATGGAAGCTTCTCTTAAAATAATTATCCCCTTGTTATAAGTTCATCTTGTATCTGTGGACGTGGTTCCGACCATGTTTCTCCTTGATTCCATTTCTCGTGCAAGTTTGAGCACTTGTTTTCTGTAGAGCAATACCCTAGTCCAAACTCTACTTTGATCTGTCGAGTATTACCCCCCGGTATCTCGAGATTATCATGGAACTGCATAAATTATTATGAGTTCTTCATGAAGTGCTACATTCTCACTGATTCCAATTTTTTCATGGACTCTTAGTTATTAAACACTCAAAGACACCGATAACTGACTCGAGTCCGCACCACGATTAAACAACTCTTGGTAACCTTCATTACTTACGAGTTTGTACTCGATCACGTCATTCCTAGCCTGATTGGCTATATCATTATCGTGCTAAATTTTAATTGTGCTACTGGGTCCTTCTTCCCGAAGCATAAATTTCGATGGTGAGCTAATCTTACAATCGATCTTCCTCGTCATATCGTTTGTCCTTGAACAGCAAGCTTGGTTTCGAGTTTGTGACATACCCATGGTTCCAATAACCTTTCGCTTCATCATTCGTCTGACTGATGTCATCACCGATCGATTACATCTTCATGAAATCTCTCGACAATTGTGTCGTGATCATCATCAACATTCTGAGCTCTTATAGGAAATCAATCGAATCCTGATGAGAAATACCATCCTTGCCCCTCGATGATTTGTGTTATCATCGACAACATTCTTGCCTTCCCCCAACACAAACTTGTTCGTGTTTTGTGCATACCTTGAGATCCTTGCTATCCAGCATTTGTTCTCCTTTACCTTGGAGTATTACCATCTTTTTATGTCAAGAATGTCGTGGGAATTTCACCACCTCTTAAGAATTCTTGATACAGGTGATACTTCTTGCCATATCCGTTCCTCCCTTGGTCCCCGTGTTGTTCTAATCGGAGAACCGACAATTGAACTATTATGCGTGACTTCAAAACTTTTAGCAACCCTATTGCTTTGAAGTTAATGGTCGATAATTCATTCTTAGACCATTGGTTATCGAATCACCATTCTAATATTGATCTTGCTACCTAAGCCCATAATTCCGGTGCACCTTTCACCCACTGGTTAATTGCGTATGTTTTCCTCAGGCATACATCATGATATCATTTGATCTGACAAATGTTATCTCCTTGATCACATGATTGTGGAAATCCATCTTTTTGGAAATCTCGAGGAATTGTCGCTGAGACCATCAGCCACCCCCTCACCCTCTCCTTGGTTTACTGATGAACTCTTGTTTCTGAACTTGCATCCATAGTTCAATTCTGGAGAATCTTAACATATCATCTCGACAATTTGTGTTACACCTTTTCTTCTTAGGCATCCTGTGTCTGAGGTATCATGACCCCAATCAGATCTGAATCTCGGTCAGATATGATGGTTGGAACATATTTTCAAGAGTTATAACATTGATCCTCATATGACCCGGTAAGGTGATGTCATGCACACCTGACCGGAGGACCAAGTGTTATAGTTTCCTTTTCAGCAAGGTTATCCATTCTTTAATGAGGAAATTGTAAGACTTATTCTATAAGTTGTTCCTGATGGATCCTGTTGTTTCCAAAGTCTGATCTTCACCTATAGACCATGTCAATGCTATCTCGAAGCATGTCGGTGGTGCTCCGATTTTCAACAAGAACATTTGAAGCCCAATGCTAAATGTTACTTGCTCAATTACCCAAACACCGTTGCATCGGTAATGTCATGAAATTTCTCTCCCCTTTCCTAAGGAGTTTTCTACATTATATCCTGCCAAGGATATCATGCTCTGCTTGTCCTTGGGAAGGATATACCCCTGATATATGTGTTTAAACACATTTCCTTTCCATTATTTGGTTTAACCTTTCTTGTGATCTATATGATCTAAGCAGTAATATTCTCCTGCTTATGTATATACCTCGGTGTACAATTCTGTCAGCAAGACATTGTTACTATTGTTGATGACATTCCGGTAGCCACCAATGGACGAGAACCTTGCCTATTGGCCCGCCTCATTCAACGAGCAGGAAAATGGTTCTCTTCATCCCTCGCCCTTGGTATCGATGTTGTTGCTGACATAACTGACATGCTACCCTCTGACACGCCTTGCTATCGTGGCCATGCAAGATGTCGGCCCCCTTCCTACTTTCAACCACATGGTGGGCCCATAACCCACAGTTCCATAGGATCAAAACCTGACTCTCCTGTACACCCCCTGTTCCCAAAGTTATTCCTCCCGCGTGGACTCGTATGTAATTCATGAGCCACCTTTCGATGAGATCATCAATTCTGGCATCGAACACAATAATTATTCCGTCGCTTGAAACCCCTTTCACCTTCTGACTAGGCATTGAACGATTGCCTGGCTGCTTGAAACTTCTTATTGTACCTTCGAACTTTACTCTCGATGTGATTTATTTGTTCAACTCGAGAGGTACTCATATGCTCATTCATGGGTTAATCCCAGATTATTACCCTTATAGCATTCTGTCGTTGCAGATCTGCCCCGTTACCTATTCGTAAGTATGATGAAGATCCCGAAGAAAGGATGTCGACTTCATCATGATGACCCGAAGCAGAGAACTGAGGACATCAATGTATTGGATCAGTCTCTTCGAGAAGAGCAAGCCAGAATGAGAAGACCCGCTAGATTCGTTACCAAACCTTCCCCCCTTTCACTACCTCTTAAATCTCGGGACGAGATTTCTTGTAGTGGAGGAGAATTGTGATGCCCGGATAATCAAGCTACAGTAAACCTCTGCTAGTGATGCCACGTCACCTCGATTACTATTGCTAATCTCGCGTTAGTTCGAAACCGATTCAAAGTCAAATCTGAAATAAGGGCAGACGTCAAAAAAATTCAAATATTTTAAAACAAAATGTTCGGGTTGTGCCAGTTAATGCATAGATGATTATGATGTAGAATCCACATTTTTTTATATAATGAATAAATGCACTAAAAAGATTTAAATGGTAGCAAAAATATTATTTCAATGCCTTGGTATTTTATAAAACACTAAACTATTTTATTTTGGGTTAAAACCTTTTGTGGCTGAGGGTTATTTCGAAACATTATTTTAGGAGCTATAGTCATATTTTGCTAAGTAAAAATAATGTGTAATTAAAATTAAAATAGAAAAGAAAAATACTAAAAGAGGACAAAAGTAAACAAAGAGAACCCCCCCCCTCCCCTGGGGCCATTTGGCCCATCTGGCCGACAGCCAGCCAGCCCACCCCGCGCCTGGCCTGTTTGGCCCCCCACCTCGCTACTAACCCTAACCCGTCTCGACCCGATCCCCATCTCTCCCTCATTCCCATCTCGCGCCGCCAGCGGCGAGCGAGAGCGCTCCCGCTCGACCCGCAGCTCCTCCCGCCGGCCACGCCCTGCTCCTCCCCTGAGCTCGCCTCTCCATCCCCTCCTCCCACCTCCGTCGCCACTCCCGCGCCAGAACCCTCCCCCACCGACGCCTCGCCAAGCCCGACGCCTCCCGTCGTCATCACCGGCGCCAGGCGCCGCCTCGCGTGCGCTGCCCCGCCGCTGAGCTCCGTCGCTGGATCCGCACCAGCTCGCCGCCCGTCCCCATCCTCCTCCTCGTTGGATGCCATCGAGCCACGCCGCCCCTTCCCTGCATCGAACGTGAGCACCGCCCCGTGCTCCCTCTCCCCCCGTGCTGAACTCGTCTCGCTCACCAACCGCACCATCCCCGCGCCCAGGCGCTCGCCCTCGCGTGCCCCGTCGCGGCCAGCCCCCGGTGAGCTCGCACTCACCCGCGCTCCGGGTTCTCTGGCCGCGCCTTCTTCTGCTACTGCTGCCCACCACTATGTTCGGCGCCTCCCCTGGCCGCGCTCCACCGCACGCCACGACGCCCCGACGCCTCCCGTGCGCTTATGCCATGGCCACGCCTTGGCCGCCCCCTGCCGCCGCTCTCCCTCCGCCGTGCAGCCCTGCTGCTGCTGCTGCTCCGCTGCGGGCGCCGTTCACCGCGCGTGCCCGCCCCCTCGCCGTGCTACTCCGGCACCCCGCCATGGCCGGCGGCTCCCTGGTAACCTGGGCGTGCGCCCAAATGGGCTAGCGCCCGTAGCGCCGAGCGCCCCCGCTTGTTCGGGTGACGCCCGTAACCCGCACACCCGCAAAGGCCCCTGGGGCCTATGACAAGTGGGCCCCTGCCCAGAACGTTTTAGTTTAAAAAATAAATAAACAAACAAATAATTATTAATTTAATTAATTAATTAGTTAAAGAATTAATTAACTTAATTAATCCTGATTAGATTAGCCAAATTAATTAATTAACCTGACTAATCTGTTATTTAAACTAATTAAATTGATTAATTAGTTATCAGAGTATGACAGCGGGACCCACACGTTAGGTTGACCAGTCAACCACTGTTGACTGCTGACGTCAGCATGACATCATGCTGATGTCATAAATCCATTTTCGAATTAAATTAAAAAATTAATGAAATTCCAGAAATTAATAAAATCTTTAGAAAATCATATCTTTTAATCCGTAACTCGGATTAAATTATTTTCAACATGAAAGTTGCTCAGAACAACGAGACGAATCCGGACACACTGCCTGTTCGTCCGCCACACATACCTAACCTATCGAACTTTTAACTTTGCCACTCCGGTCCAACTATCCGAAAACGCGAAATTTCCCCCTTCGTCGGTATCACCTCCTACCGCGTTAGGGCATACCTAGCACCGCGTATTGCCTCGTTATGCTTTGTGATGCTTTGATTGCTCTATTATTTATTGTGTTCCCCCTCCGTTACTTCTTTCCGGTAGACCCCGAGACTGCTGCCGATACCCCCGAGATCGACTACATCGACGACCACCCCTCCTTCTTGCCAGAGCAACCAGGCAAGCCCCCCCCTTGATCACCAGATATCGCCTACTCTCCTCTATACTGCTTGCATTAGAGTAGTGTAGCATGTTACTGCTTTCAGTTAATCCTATACTGCTGCATAGCCTGTCCTTGCTACTACTATTGTTACCTTTACCTGCAATCCTACATGCTTAGTATAGGATGCTAGTGTTCCATCAGTGGCCCTACACTCTTGTCTGTCTGCCATGCTATACTACTGGGCCGTGATCACTTCGGGAGGTGGTCACGGGCATATACTATATACTTTACACTGTTACATTACCTGTGATACTGTTCGGAGATGGGGGCTGAAGGGGCAGGTGGTTCCACCCAGGTAGTGGTGGGCTTGGGTTCCTGACGGCCCCCGACTGTTACTTTGTGGCGGAGCGACAGGGCAGGTTGAGACCACCTAGGAGAGAGGTGGCCTGGCCCTGGTCGGCGTTCGCGGATACTTAACACGCTTAATGAGATCTGGGTATTTGATCTGAGTCTGGCCATTTGGTTTATACGCACTAACCATCTACGTGGGAGTAGTTATGGGTATCCCGGCGTCGTGGTATCAGTCGAAGCCTTCGTGACGTCAGCGACTCAGCGGCGCGCGCCGGATTGGAACGTAAGCCTGCTCTTGTATTAAGGGGGCTAGTTCTGCTTCCGGCCGCGTATGCAACGTGCAGGTGTGCTATGGGCGATGGGCCCAGACCCCTGTGCGCTTAGGTTTAGACCGGCGTGCTGATCGCTCTGTTGTGCCTAGGTGGGGCTACGACGTGTTGATCTTCCGCGGCCGGGCATGACCCCGAAAAGTGTGTCCGGCCAAATGGGATCAAGCGTGTTGGGTTATGTGGTGCACCCCTGCAGGGAAGTTAATCTATTCGAATAGCCGTGTCCCTCAATAAAAGGACGACCCGGAGTTGTACCTTGACCTTATGACAACTAGAACCGGATACTTAATAAAACACACCCTTCCAAGTGCCAGATACAACCCGGTGGTCGCTCTCTAACAGGGCGACGAGGAGGGGATCGCCGGGTAGGATTATGTTATACGATGCTACTTGGAGGTCTTCAGTCTACTCTCTTCTATATGCTGCAAGACAGAGGCTGCCAGAAGCGTAGCCTTCGACAGGATTAGCTATCCCCCTCTTATTCTGGCATTCTGCAGTTCAGTCTACTGATATGGCCCTTTACACATATATCCATGCATATGTAGTGTAGCTCCTTGCTTGCGAGTACTTTGGATGAGTACTCACGGTTGCCTTGTTCCCCCTTTTCCCCATATCTCTACCCGATTGCTGCGACCAGATGATGGAGCCCAGGAGCCAGACGCCACCGTCGATGACGACTACTACCCCGGAGGTGCCTACTACTACGTGCTGCCTGCTGACGACGATCAGGAGTAGTCTAGGAGGATCCCAGGCAGGAGGCCTGCGCCTCTTTCGATTGTATCCCAGTTTGTGCTAGCCATCTTATGGCAACTTGTTTAACTTTTGTCTGTACTCAGATATTGTTGCTTCCGCTGACTCGTCTATGATCGAGCACTTGTATTCGAGCCCTCGAGGCCCCTGGCTTGTATTATGATGCTTGTATGACTTATTTATGTTTTAGAGTTGTGTTGTGGTATCTTTCCGTGAGTCCCTGATCTTGATCGTACACATTTGCGTGCATGATTAGTGTACGATTGAATCGGGGGCGTCACACGCGTGCCCTGACGGGCTCCCTCCCGTGCGTGTGGGGTTTCGGGTCCTCAAAAACACCCGTCGGATTGCCTGTGTACCGCGCTTCCAGCCGGGTCTCCTTCGACGTGAGCTGCGGTGCATCACCCCCGGCGTCGAGGGTACACGGTGAAGTGTTCGTGTGTGAACACAGTGTACGCCATCATAGAACTCGCCCAAGGTGGGGCGCCACCTACAACATCACCGACACAAGCACGCCC
Source organism: Triticum aestivum (assembly GCF_018294505.1). Classification (NCBI taxonomy): domain Eukaryota; kingdom Viridiplantae; phylum Streptophyta; class Magnoliopsida; order Poales; family Poaceae; genus Triticum; species Triticum aestivum. Next base: position 44,932,583 of record NC_057797.1, read on the forward strand.
AAGGCGGGGTGTCATCTACACCACTGCCAAGGTGGAGCACCGCCTATAACACAGAGCCCGTCCGAGTATAGGGTGTTGTCTACATTGCCGCCAACACGGCCCATCGCTGGCGTCGTCTACCTTGCTACCAGCATAGTCCAGCATCGGGTGTCGTCCACACCTACTATCGGCTCGACAAGGTCGTTGGCTCCAGCGACACACTTGTTGAGTGGGAGAGAACGCCAAGTCCACTCCAACATCCACACCGACGCACATGATCAACAACGTCTTCATACTGTGCTCCACTGACACGTCTTTCTCCGATGAAGCAAACTACCCCTTGCGGAGCCGACAAGGCAAAATCAAGTAATCTAGTCTGACACCGGCAATGTGGACACCGCTAGGACGGGCACCGACGATGCGAAGGACTCCCACCTCATCCTCGTATATCAACAAGAGGGTTATAGCAAAGCAAAGCCGGAGCAATGGCGTACCAATCTCCATTTCCACTTCATCACTACATCACCACCACATGCTCTAGAAATGATCTCTATACACCAACCTCACGTGAGAAGGCGAGACCTAAAGAGGACGGCCATTGCAGCGGCTTAATCGGAGGTGGCTCGTGAGGCTGACTTGCGGACGTAATTAATCGGGAGCTTTCCGAGGCCCCGCAAACCAGAACCTCGCATCGCAGAAGTCATTTGGCCATGCTAGCAGGCCATGAAGCACCTTTAATAGGGATTTTATAATTTTGTTTCTCGACACGAGATCAATAAAATGCATGTGTCCCTATATATTTCTTTGTATAATTAGTACACTGGCATGCCTGCATTTTTTTCGTGTGCCGCTTGATGCAGCTCGGTAAAGAATGGCGCGTGACATACCGACGTGGACACGTGTCGGCCTCTTGGGCCTAGGTCTTTGCTGAGTTTTATGCCTACAATCTCAGCGAGGTCGTTGGGACATGTGGCGTCCTCGGGTCCGTTTATCTTCGCCGGGTTCTGCTGGCTGGATCTCGGCAAGCCCATATGCCACATGGCAAGCGTCGTCTTCGTCTGGCCCATCAAGTGCCTTTTTTTCTGCCAAGCACCCTGTTTAGATCTCGGCAATGTATTTGCCTGAGTGCCTGACAGCTGATACTTAGCAACATGGCCTTTGCATGAAGAGTACGGACGAGTACCCTTAGCCGAGAGCTGAACTCGGTAAAATGTCCGCCGAGTTCATATGGGCTTTTGCCGAGTTTTCCGGGCACATGGAAAAACTAGAAATTGAAATAGCGGAGCATGCCTCCGCCCATCCAACACACACGCCTTTCCCGCTTCGCTAATTCTTTGGCTTTTTTTTGTTCATGTTCAATAGATTTGCCGAGTGCATCTAAAAAACTCGGCAAACCCAGTGACACATTTCACCTGCGCCATTCGGCCCATTCCGTTCATGCCATTGTTTTGTCGAATCTTTGTTTTTTACATCACTCGGCAAATGTGTTTGTCGAGTGCACATGAGCAAGAACTCCGCAAACTAAGGCCCTGTTCGGTACCGCTCCGCTTCACAACTCCGGGGGCGGAGTTGAAGGAGCTGCAGTTCAAAACGGTGGAGTTGCAGTTTCCCCGCTTCGCAGATTTTGGGAGCGGGCGATTACCGAATAGGGCCTAAGCTTTGGCGGCAGGAGTCGCGAGTTTGATGCATCCCATTTGATATCTTCGTATCCGAGAATCCACAAATTCGACCCCGCATTTTTGGCAAAATCTTTCGTCTTCGTTTTCAGCTCCGCTCGCTCAAGAATTGGCACAAGCGCAAATCCCGCTTTTTATGGGTCCAAAGATTCTTTCGCAAAACAATCCATCTTTTTCTGATTTATCGGTTTTATAATGAAAAGTAGAGGGCCTTGTGACTTTGCTAACGACTTCTCCATTAGGTAGGTTTTTTATTTGCCGAGGGTTTTGTTTTCGTCCACCATTTGCCGTGTTGTTTTTATCCGTCCCAAAGTCCGATCGTCTTCTCTGCAAGAATCCTTTGTCACACCCGATGTGATACCGACAAGAAACGCAGCATGTAAGGATCCGAGTACCGATTGGTTTACAACGGTTTCTTAATACCTAACCACATCGCACGCAGTATGTATTTGTAAAGGTCCAAGTACAATGATTCGTTTACGACGGACTGTTCCTAAACCCTAATACATTACTGGCCGGTTGGGAAAGAAAACAATGCCATCAGCGTGCGACGGCGAGGACGACGTAGACCTGATCAGCAACCTCGGCGATGACCTGCTCCTCGGCATCTTCGGCCTCCTGCCCGATGCACGCGACTTCGCTGGATTGGCCGCACTCTCCAGACGGTGGCGCGACCTCTCGATGCGCTCCCCGAATCTACAGCTCTGCCCCGTGTGCTTCACCGGCACCGACGATGACGACGAGACTTACAAGCGGTTCAGAGCCTTCCTAAAGCGGTTCAACGCCTTCGTCGACTCCGTCCTTGAGCGGCGTGTCTGTAGCATCGACACGCTAAAGATGACCGTCTTGCGTTGGCCCGGCGGAGCGCGCACGGAACTCTGGCTCCACTGGGCGATGGAGCTGGTGGTGAAATCCCTGCACCTTTCCATGTCCCTACCTCTGCAGGGCAGCCCGAGCGACTGCAAGGTGCGGCTGCCCTGTTGCACGAGGGCGGCAGAGATAGAGTTAGATCTAAACTACGGCACCCTCAGGCTCCCGGCCGTGGTCGAGTTCAACGCGCTCACCGACCTGTCCCTCAGTCTCATACCACTCTCGCGAGGAGACGGCAGCCGCCTCGGCGGCCTCCTGTCGTCGTCGTGCTGCCCGAGGCTGCGGAAGCTTGATCTCTATTATGTGTGCGGGCTGCAGGAGCTGCAGCTCGACGCAAGAGCACTAGAGATCTTGAAGCTGAGCCAGCTCGTCGACCTGAGGCGGCTGGACCTGGACACGCCACGACTTTCTTCCTTGGATGTCGGTAGCTCGGTGCTGCGCCGCGAGCCCTCCAACTTCACCATCCGGGCGCCGACGCTGGAGCAGCTGCAGTCCACCCTCATGCCCTATCCACACGAGATCGAGATCTAGTATAGGTTCAACATCCAACTGCTGCAAAGTTGCACCTCCGTCCGTCACCACATCCTCGAGCTTCATGTTCCAGGGGTGCCTACTACTTCCTTTATGCTTATTTATTTAATTATTTATTATAACTTCCTAAGATATGATAAGTAGGTTTTTTCCATTCGAACCAAGAAACAGATCGAATTCCACTATTAAAGGATAACTGAACAAACATGCACGAAAAACATCCAACACCACACTACCGGAGACTGGCCCTACCCCGACGGCCAAATCAATGCCGACGGCTGCCGTCGGCCTACTTTGCGCTATGCCGACATCCACGTCTTGGCCGTCGGCGTATCTTGGCCGTCGGGCTACCACGAGCTAAGCCGACGGCACCCGTCGGCATACATATGTCGTCGGCCCAGCTGCGAACATGGCGACAGCAGCCGTCGGCATACCCAGGCCGTCGGCATACCCGTGGGCCCGGCGACCCCGCCCGTGACCAGCGGCTAACGTCGTCAAATCTATGCCGACGGCCTGGACGGCCGGCCGTCGGCATATATCGTCATGCCACGTCACAGATCCGCGGCGCACCGTCCATGAGCTAAGCCGACGGCTGCCGTCGGCATACCTGCCACGTCAGCGATCCGCGGCACGCCGCCCGCCGCCTAAAACCTGGCCGTCTCTATGCCGACGGCATAGCCGTCGGCATAGGTAGACTTTTTTTTCATATGTATTTTTTAAGCTTTTTTATGTATTATTATATAAACTAACATGTAGCATGTTAAATATAAACATACATATGAATATATATGTAGTTTGTATTTTTTTCATATATTATGAATATATATATATATATGGTTTGTATTTTTTCGAGCACGTTAATAATGTGCGGTCATGTTCTTTTGAATATAGATCATTATATTTTATTAAAATCAAAAACAGCTATGCCGACAAAAGTTTTGTGGCGGTTGCAAACGCCCGACACCCGTCTCCAGAGTGTGACCCCCCTCACGTCCGCGGTGTGCCCCCCTCATGGACGGCGCCGGCACCTGGAGGGGGGAAACGGACGCGTCGGGTCTACACGGTGGATGTAGCTGTGGGTTTGGCCCGGATGTTGCTCCCGGGTGTCCCTACGGGTGACCTGACACAACCGGGTGCAGAGGTCCACTGGTCAAAGCCCGTCCGTGGGAAGTCAAAAGGCTAGATCTCGTGGTCAACCGCTCCACGGTTAGGCGGGACGGGGGCCCTGGGGGGGGGTAGCAATGCCACCGGAGCATCGTACCGGACCCTCATACATGCGAGGTGGTGTTGTGGCATGTTCAAAGAGGCGGCACGCATCTCAGGGGCGTGGCCCCCCTAACGGACGGCGCCGCCGCCGGCACCTGGAGGGGGAAAACGGACGCATCGGGTCTACACGGAGGGGATGTAGCTGTCGGTTTGGCCCGGATGTTGCTCCCAGGTGTCCCTCTGAGCTGACCTAACACAACCGGGTGGAGAGGTCCACTGTTCAAAGCCTGTCCGTGGAAAGTCAAAGGGCAAGATCTCGTGGTCAACCGCTCTAGGGTTAGGCAGGACAGGGGCCCTGGGGGGTAGCAATGCCACCGGAGCGTCGCACCGGGCCCTCATACATGCGGGGTGGTGTGGTGGCATGTCCGAAGAGGCGGCACGCGTCTCCGGGGTTTGGCCCCCCTCACGGACGGCGCCACCGCCGGCACTTGGAGGGGGGAAACGGACGCGTCGGGTCTACACGGAGGGGATCTTGCTGTGGGTCTGGCCCGGATGTTGCTCCAAAGTGTTCCTATGGGCTGACCTAACACAACCGGGTGGAGAGGTCCACTGGTCAAATCCCGTCCGTGCAAAGTCAAAGGGCTAGATCCCGTGGTCAAACGCTACAGGGTTAGGCGGGACGGGGGCCCTGGGGGGTAGCAATGCCACCGGAGCGTCGCACCGGGCCCTCATACATGCGGGGTGGTGTGGTGGCATGTCCGAAGAGGCGGCACGCGTCTCCGGGGCGTGGCCCCCCTAACGGACGGCGATGACACGGTAGTAGCCATTCTGCGGTAACGATGCGGCGTGAATATTATTAAATACTCGGAGCGCGATAAAATCATGAGTTTTTTTGCACGACGTGGGCACATGTGCTATAGGAACGATAATATTTTTTTCATAATTTTTGGTGATGGAGAAGTATCCCAAAAATTCCCTCTACACGGATTGCCCTTCGCGCGTCTACGGCTGTGGCCGGCGGCCTCCGGGGGCTAGCATGCCGCCAAATCTTGCGTAGGCGGCCTCTCACAAGTTTGGAAGTGTTGTGGTGGTTGCAAACGCCCGGCACGCGTGTCCGGGGTGTGCCCCCCCTCACGGACGGCGCCGCCGCCGGCACTTGGAGGGGGGAAACGGACGCGTCGGGTCTACACGGAGGGGATCTTGTTGTGGGTCTGGCCCGGATGTTGCTCCAAAGTGTTCCTATGGGCTGACCTAACACAACCGGGTGGGGAGGTCCGCTGGTCAAAGCCCGTCCGTGCAAAGTCAAAGGGCTAGATCCCGTGGTCAAACGCTACAGGGCTAGGCGGGACGGGGGCCCTGGGGGTAGCAATGCCACCGGAGCGTCGCACCGGGCCCTCATACATGCGGGGTGGTGTGGTGGCATGTCCGAAGAGGCGGCACGCGTCTCCGGGGTTTGGCCCCCCTCACGGACGGCGCCACCGCCGGCACCTGGAGGGGGGAAACGGACGCGTCGGGTCTACACGGAGGGGATCTTGCTGTGGGTCTGGCCCGGATGTTGCTCCAAAGTGTTCCTATGGGCTGACCTAACACAACCGGGTGGAGAGGTCCACTGGTCAAATCCCGTCCGTGCAAAGTCAAAGGGCTAGATCCCGTGGTCAAACGCTACAGGGTTAGGCGGGTCGGGGGCCCTGGGGGGTAGCAATGCCACCGGAGCGTCGCACCGGGCCCTCATACATGCGGGGTGGTGTGGTGGCATGTCCGAAGAGGCGGCACGCGTCTCCGGGGCGTGGCCCCCCTTAACGGACGGCGATGACACGGTAGTAGACGGATCAGGCACTCGCATAGTTACCGGATCAGGCACTCGGTAACGGTACCCCTCAGTCAGTTGCTCTCCTATGTATCACCTTTCACGAGACCATAGAAAAAAATATACGTGATATTTTAGAAAATTGTTGTACAATATAAAAAAAGATCATGTCATTAAAAATAATGTTTCAAATCATTAAAGAAAATGTATGGTACATTTTAAATAATGTTCTGCATGTAAAAAATATGTATAAGAAAACATTAAAATATTTATAAAAAATAAGAAAACATTATAAAATTTATACAAAATAAGAAAAGTAAAAATAAAAATATGCCGACGGCAAAGCCGTCGGCATAGCTGCGGCCATAGGGAAGCTTATACGCGGATCGGTGACGTGGTTAATAAAAAAGAAAAAAAAGTATGCCTACGGCTAAGCCGTCGGCATAGGTGCCACGTGGCGCCCTGAGCTATGCCGACGGCTTAGCCGTCGGCATAGTTGACCTTATCCACTCGCGTTACCCCCCATCCACTCACTGTCTCCCCACACCCCGAGCTGCCGCCGCCGCACCCCCCGACCCCGACCTGCGCCGCCGCCGCACCCCCCACCCCGACCTGCCGCCGCCGCCGCACCCCCCACCCCGACCTGCCGCCGCCGCCGCACCCCCCACCTCCCCCTGCCGCCGCCGCCCTCCCCGCCTCCACCACGCCCGCTGCCCTCCCCGCCTCCACAGCCGCGTCGCCGCCCCCGCCTCCACACCGGCCGGCGCCGCCGTCTCCACCCGCCGTCGCCCCGGCCTCCCCGACCACGCGCTGCACCGGCCTCCCCCGACCCCGCCACTGCGCCGGCCTCCCCCGGCCCCGGCGCCCCGGCCTCTCCCGACCCCGCCGGCCGCGGCTCCTAGAGCCGGCCGCGGCTCCGTCCGGCCCCGTCCCTCCCGTCCCCGACCGCCCCTGCCTCACCATCCCCTCCACCGCCTCGCCCCCTGCCACGCCCCTCTCGGTGAGCTACGTTTTTTTTTCATTTTTTTCCATTTTTTTCTACTGTTGGATGGATGAATGAATGCATGGATGGATGTTGGATGTTAGATTGTTAGGTTAGATGTTAGATGTTAGGTTGTTAGGTTGATATATAGTTGAATGTTGGATGTTAGGATGTTAGATTGTTAGTTTGCATTATTTTTATCATGATGATCTTGTCATTTGAGATGTGCTCTAAAATTGGTATAAGATGAGTGATTATTTTTATCATGATGATCTTGTCAAAAAAATTGAACCGGACAAAATTTGACACTTGACAAAATAAGATTTTTTTCATAGTTTTAAGTGTCAGTGCTTAATGTTAAGTAGCTATGTGAGATGTGCTGCAAAATTATGATATGATCAGTGGTTATTTAATCATGATGATGTTGCAAAAAAATTGAAGGACAAAATTTGACACTTGACGAAACATGATTTTTTTCATAGTTAAAAGTATCAATGCTTAATGTGAGGTGATGACCTAAATTTTTTTCACTCGGTGTAATTAACAGGATTTGTGGTGTTCCATCTTCGTGGAGTGATTGGCGACGTTGGAGGTGTTGGTCCACGATCGTCCGTCTTCTTTGATCGACTACATCGGAGGGTGAGCAACAATTCCATGACCTCGTCCACTTTTTTCCATGTCACTAGATTAAATTTTCACATCAAGTCGCGTAACCTAGGTCTCCCGTCCGAAAGGGTTGCATCGATAAATATGCATTCAATTGCATATTTATCACCGCAGCTCTTTCGGATTGTCCAGCGCTTTCCACGGACAGCCCGAGGATGTGTAGATTGGGTATGTTGTTCATGCTCTACCCCGTTCCGAGACAGGATTTCGGCGGCGCCTCCCTGTTGTTCTCCGGATGCACATTCTCTCGGCATTTTGCCGAGACATGTATTTGGAGAACAGCGGGGAGGTGCTGCCGAAATTTTGTCTCGGAATGGGGTAGAGCATGGACAACGTACTCAATCTACACATTCTCGGGTGGGATTAGGACCCATCTTTACCTATTAGAGATGTAGGTGGATTAAATGTCGTTTCTCGTCAACCTTGTAAAAAATAAAATATTGATGTGAGTAATTTAAATGAATCCTTAATTTTGTTGTGTGGCTTCCAATAAAGCAGAGATGGCAGATAATCAGTGGATGTATAGTGGGTTTTTCCGTCGGAATCAAGTAACAACAGAGTGGGTCGAGAAAACTGATGTGTTTTTGAAAGAGATATTCCGTAGTCCAATGAGGATGGTGCCAGAATGCCCGTGTGCCAGATGTAAGAGGCGTATCCGCAGAGATAAGAGTGAGATGACTAAGCACCTTCGCACGCATGGATTTATGCCCAACTTTAATATGCCGATAAACTTTGCCCAGCGGGACCGTGGTAGAGAGGATGTGATACGACAACGCGTCGCTGGTTATGAGGACGATGGGGTTAGAGACATGCTAGATGATGTCTTTGCTGCACAGCCGACACCTCCGTCACATTCAGCGAATGAACCGGAGGAGCCGGAGGAAACCGCAAAGGCCTTCCTGGAAATCTTGGCCTCGTCAAAGAAACCTCTCTATGAGGGTGCCAAGCTGTCTGTGCTGGATGCCATCTCGCAACTGATGGCAGTCAAGGCTGAGTACGGCTGTAGCCGAGGTTGCTTCGAAGCATTTCTGGGAGTATGGGCTAACAGCCTGCCTGAGGGCCATGAACTGCCGAAAACCATGTACGGTACGAAGAAAATCATGAAGGCGCTCTCGATGGACTATGAGAAAATACATGTTTGTCCAAAGAATTGCCTTTTGTTTAGGCATGAGTATGCGGATGACAAGTACTGTAGGAAGTGCGGTTCCTCTCGGTATATTGAGGTGGTCGATAAGCATGGTCAGAAGCAGCAGCTAAAAATCCCTGTGAAGGTTCTTCGGTATCTTGATTTTATAAAAAGACTGCAGCGCCTTTTCATCACCGAGGAGTCTGCCAAAATGATGAAGTGGCACAAGGAAGGGAAAAGGTACAATCCAAAAAAAATTGTACATCCATCAGGAGGTGAAGCATGGAAGTCATTCGATATAGAGTACCCGGAGGAAGCAGCCGAGGCTGGGAATGTCAGAATTGCTATAACAGGTGATGGGTTCAATCCATATGGTATGTCGTCTAATCCATACAGCTGTTGGCCCGTATTTGTTATTCCGCTGAATCTCCCTCCCGGCGCCATAATGCAACGCAAGACCATGTTCCTGTCGCTTATAATTCCGGGGCCTGAATATCCGGGGAAGAATTTGAGTGTGTTTATGCAGCCGTTGGTGGATGATTTGCACCATTCTTGGTACTTCCCGAGGTTGACATACGACCGACATCTGCAGAAAAATTTCTTGATGAAAGTTTGGCTACAATATTGCATGCATGACTTTCCCGGTTATGCCTTGTTCTGCGGATGGTGTACAAGTGGAAAGATGCCTTGCCCAGTGTGCATGCAGGCCTTGATTTTCATTTGGCTGAAGAAGGGTGGCAAGTATGTTGCATTTGACCTGCATCGACAGTTCCTCCCTCCAGACCATCCTGATAGGGAAGACAAGAAGAACTTCACAAAAGGCAAAGTTGTCCATGAAGTAAACGAGATTCCAACGTTTTCTGGTGCGGATGTGCTTGCTCAGCTGAAAGCTCTTAAGCCTTCCGGTGAGGGGAAAGGCAAAGGCAAAGGCAAAGGCAAAGCCACAGGCGAAGACGAGGGCGAGGGCAAAGGAAAAAAGTAAAGGGAAATTTTTTGAAGGATATGGTGAGACGCACAACTGGACTCACATTACCCCCTTCACGCAGCTTCCCTATTTTAAGGACCTCAAACTTCCATACAACATAGACGTGATGCACACCGAAAAGAATGTCGCAGAGTCCCTTTTTCACACGATCCTCAACATTCCTGATAAGACAAAGGATAATGTTAATGCTAGAGTTGATCAACAGAATATTTGCGATAGACCACGTCTACACATGCAGCCTCCCACAGGCAGTCGAAAATCTTGGTTCAAGCCAGATGCTGACTTCGTACTTAAAAAGGATCATAAGATGGAGACATTCAAGTGGCTGAAACACGTCGTGAAGTTCACTGATGGTTATGCGTCGAATATAAGTAAGGGGGTCAATCTTTCAACGGGCAGAGTGACCGGGCTCAAGAGTCATGACTATCATGTATGGATTGAGCGGATTATGCCGGTGATGGTTCGGGGCTATGTTCCCGAGCGTGTCTGGCGTGTGCTTGCGGAGTTAAGCCATTTCTTCCGCACGCTTTGTGCTAAAGAAGTATGTCCTGAGAAGATAAAAGAAATGCATAAGAAGGCGCCGGAGTTGATATGCAAGCTAGAGAAGATCTTCCCGCCAGGCTTCTTTACTCCGATGACACATCTCCTTTTGCACCTCCCGAACGAGGTATTGTTGGGGGGCCCTGTGCAGAATCGTTGGCAGTACGGCCCTGAGAGACAGAACAAGCATCTGAGACAGAAATGTGGAAACAAAGCTAAGATTGAAGCTTCCATAGCTGAGGCAGTTATCCTAGAGGAGGTGGCAGACCTCAGGACAGCCTACTATCCGGACCATGTTCCCACGTTGCACAATAAGGTGTCTCGATACAATACAGAAGAACCCAAGTATAAACCCAAGTTGCCTCTATTCATCGGGCAAGGTAGTAGGGCTGGATGCTCGAAATCTTATCTCATGCCACGAGATGAGTGGGAGGATGTCATGTTCTATATCTTGCACAACATCAAGGAAGTTGAGGATGAGTGGATGAGGTAATACCTTTGCACCATTCTTTTAGTCAATTCGTTATGTTCACTTTGCCTAGTTCTTATACCGCTTTTCTTATTGTAGTCGATTCGTTGAAGAAGAATGGACGGGAATGCTGCCTCCTTCTGAAGCGGAGGCACTTGCTCTTCTCCGAAAGGGTGCTGATGGAAGGAAAAATTTCGTTGCGTGGTTCATCGAGAAAGTAATTTTTCACACTTTCAATTAAACTCATGCACCCTATAATTTCAATTAAACTCATGCACCCTATAATTTCAATTAAACTCATGCACCCTATAATTTCAATTAAACTTGTAGGGAAATGATCCGACCGAATCAATGGATGAAGAATTGAGATGGGTTTCCATGGGTTTTGATCCTGTCGTCATGACATGCGAAAAGTATGATGTGAATGGGTATCGCTTCCATACAGAGGAGCACCAGAACAGTCGGCCTGATCCCAAAACCATAAATACCGGAGTCTTCACTGAAGGAGATAATGAAGTAGATTACTACGGAAGGGTAGGAAAAATATACGAGCTTACATTCAAACGTGGCCGCGAACACCTAAGTCTCACTGTGTTCAAATGCCGATGGTTCGACCCCAAAAAGGGTCTGAGACATACGCCTTCTGTTGGTTTAGTTGAAGTTAAACCATCAACCGTCTATGCCGGAGCTGATCTCTTTATCGCCGCTACCCAGGCCACACAAGTATATTATCTGCCTTACCCATGCCAGAAAGAGTACCTAAAGGGTTGGGAAGTTGTGTTCAAGGTGTCGCCGCATGGTAAGCTACCGGACCCGAACGATGATGATTACTACAACATAAACCCCATGACATACGAGGGAGTGTTCTATCAAGAGGAACATGATGACGTGGTCCGAAAGCAACGAGGATGATGACTTGGGTTATGTTGACCTGGACCCAAACGACGACGACGCACGGATTGATGGTGAGGCAGTTGTGAATCAAAGAGACATAATTATGCTTGAAAAGTTAAATGAAGACGCTGACGATGAGGAAGAGCCTCCACCTCCGTCAGACAACGAAGAAGATATGCGTGATAGTGATGATGAGACCGGTCCACAAATAGATTACAATAGTGATGATTCATATGGGTTCTAGAAAATGTAAGTTCTTTTAATGATCATTACAATAGTATGCTTAATGTGCTCTTCTGGTATTAATGTTTTTCCTGTATGCTTGTTTAATTGATATCCTTACTAATTGTTTATTCTCTTCTCAATGCAGGTTTAATAATCATGGGCAAGTCCAGCGGCACTAGTTTCCTCAGTAAATTTAAAGGACTTACTCGGAGTGGACGAGCCCACAAGGTTCCCTCCCGACTATGCAAGGATGACACCTCACAGGGAGGTGGAGGGGTCGGGGGAGGAGACCCTAGAGGAGGAGGCGGTGGGCGGAGAGCCCCTAGAGGAGGAGGCGGTGGGCGGAGAGCCCCTAGAGGAGGAGGAGGTGGGGGGAGAGGCAACCGGGGCAAAAAACTCCGGGCCGTGTCTGAAATAGGAGGGTCTTCTTTGATGCCCTCCTATACAGAGGCACCTTCTGAGTTTGAGGAGGAGGAGTATGTTCCTGATGGCGAGGAGGAGGAGGCCGAGGAGGAGGGTGAGGAGGAGGCCGAGGAGGGTGGAGGGGAGGTTGATCCCGCGTTGTGGGGTGACTTGCCACCGGGTTCTTCGCAGGGGTGGCTGCGTGGTAATGCCGGACTACCTACACCACCTTCTATCGAGGAGCACAAGTGGCTCATTGAACCTGTGGGGACAGAGTAAGTGCCTCTCAATCATATTTTCAACACATGACAACATTTTCTTATTGTACACATGGCAATCATTTGATTCTTTTGCAGAAACTGGATCCTTCACGGAAAGGGCCGTAAACCGAACGGCCTTATCACTGTCCTGTTGAAGGAGTTTTGGCCTGGCCTATTCTGCCCGCGGCCAGACAGGGACCCGCAGCAGCGGGTTTTGGCCACGAGCTGGGCCCACTACCAGGCTTGCGGTAACGCGGAGTACGGGACGACCGCTAAGGCCGTGATCACCAAATTTTGGGTAAGTTCTCTTCTGAATCACTTGTCTTCAGTTTCGTTCATAGTTTATCATTGAATCACTCAACTCATGCCTTGTTTGCTTCTGGTTTTTGCATGATTGCAGCAACTCTATAGAGTTCTTGACGAGCACAAGGCCAGAGCCGACGTGGTCTTGCTTGCGGCTGCGAAGAAGAAAGCTCGTCAGTTGCAGTACGAGGTGCGCTGGGTTGCCGTCTCGCAGTACTACCACTACTACCTGCACCAAAAGATGCCCAAAACTCAAGCGCAGAAGCTACGACTTACCTTGAGCAAGGAGCAGTTCATGATGGTAACGATTACTAACTTTTCATTGTTTCAAGCAGTCAACTATATGTTTCGTGCTCACATGTCATGCTTCCAAAATTTGCATAGGTTGTTCCTCGTTGGTGCTATGGAAGGCATGACGGATGGGCGAGTTTGGTGGATAGGTGGCTCGGCGCCGATGCAGAGTTTGCTGCCAAGAGCATCAAGGCCCGGGCTAACCGTGGAGACGACGGGACACACGGCCAAGGAAACAGGAACCACTGGGGCTTCAAGGCCATGAAGGTATATCTATGTGCATGATGCATTTTTGTTCTTCTTTACGTCATGTTCTTATGTATGGCTGACTTCTATTTGACGTTGTAGGAGGACAAGTTGAAGAGGCCGCTCTCAGACATGGAGTCGTGGAAGCTGGCCCGCGAGCGGAGTCATCGCAAGGAGGGCGAGAGCCAGTACTACGGCAAGACCGAGGAGCACCTGGGGTCTTACATTCATCACTATCAGGAGTTGCATCCGGATGTTCCTGTTGCTGAGGTCGCCCAGTCTCAGATCGACGACACGGCGGTGGTGGCCATCCAGGGGAAGAAGAATGGCCGGTATCCGTGTTTCGATGGCTTGATCACTCCTTCGATCTCGTACACACGGCTTCGGGCTAGCAACCCGAGCCAGTTAGAGAGTACGGGGCGTTCACAGACTCCCTTAGCCCGCCAGCATGCTGTAAGTACTTCCTCTTTATCTTTTTCTATCTTGCATTCTCAGTTTATTTTCAGCATTGCTCACTTAGAAACAACCTAAATTATGTAGGCATATAAGGAGTTTGTCGAGCATAGGAATCTCGAGGTGCGGGAGTACTTGAAACGAGTGAAGGCAAACGATGATTACAACCGTCAGATGATGACGGTTAGTTTTGCCCTCTTAAAACCAACCTAAATTTTTGCACTTTCATTCCTTCTGATCTTCTAGTTTGCTTGTTTAACTAACATTCAGGCTATGTTGGCGTCTTGGACTAACCGCACGGATCCACCACAAATGGGACCCCCACCACCACCTGCGGGAGAACCCCCACACGTGCCCACGTTCGATGAATGGGTGGCACTAGGCAGTGATGGTCCGGTTAGTACATTTGCCTAATTACTAGCAAACTAGTTCTCGTTCATGAAACACTATCATATCATATTTACCGTTAGAATCTTTTCTGAAACATGTAGGGGACTGGTGGCTCGACTCCTGCTCCGTCGACCCCACTCACTCCGATCTGGCAGAGTGGTGGTGGTCGCGATGACGGTTTTGGCGGAGGTGGTGGTGGTGGTTTTGGCGGAGGTGGTGCTTTGGGGGGTGGTGGTTATGGCGGAGGTGGTGGTTTTGGCGGGGGTGCTCTTGCTTGATGATTCCGTGCATGTGGCCATCGTGCCATGCCTTTCATATTCCTACTTTTATCATGTTTCATGTCTTGCACTACTTTTATGTTCATGAACTTCCATCGGTGATGATCTTTAGATGATGTGATGAACTTGATATCTTTAGATGATGATGGTGAACTTGAGTATGTTTAGATGAACTTGAGTATGTTCACATGATGAATTGTCATATTTCTGCATAATTTCATATTGTTCTGTTTTGAAATGCTGTCAAATGAATTGGAAAAGAGAAAACATGGAAAATAAAAAAACAAAAAAAACTATGCCTACGGCAAAGCCGTCGGCATATATACGCCCAGGAGTTACCAGGGCTTGCCACATGGCAAACTATGCCGACGGCTTTGCCGTAGGCATAGCCCTGCTGCCAGGAGAAACCAGGAGCTGCCACGTGGCAGACATATGCCTACGGCAAAGCCGTCGGCATAGATTTCCATCTATGCCGACGGCTTTGCCGTAGGCATAGCCCTGCCGCCAGGAGAAGCCGGGGGACGACACGTGGCGCAGGTATGCCGACGGCTAGGTCGTCGGCATAGATTTCCATCTATGCCGACGGCCAAGCCGTCGGCATACCTGCTCCACGTGTCGTCTCCTGAATCACGCTGTTGACGGCACCGTCCGTTGCCGTCAGACGGAAAACAACGCCGACGGCTAAACTATGCCGACGGCTATCCCACGGCCGTCGTTATATGCACCTATGCCGACGGCTATACTACGCCGACGGTCTGACACATCTACACTGACGTGATCTACGCCGACGGGGCTATGCCGACGGCGGCCGTAGGCATAGATCTATGCCGACGGCCCTGGGCCGTAGGCATAGCCCGCGAGTCCGGTAGTGCCACACGTAGTAGTCGAAATGTTATTTCTCGGGTACTTGGTTTATACTCCCTCCGTTCCAAAATAGATGATCCAACTTTGTACTAACTTACTTTGTACTAGTATAACTGTGTAAGCCGAGTACCCTCTAAAAAATACACGACAACTACAGGTCCTTCCATTTAGTTCCCTAGAAGTCGAGTCCAGCGTAAAAAAGATACACGACTTACAAAAATACTCGACATATTGTGAAAACACCTGACTTGCATGCGTGTGGCTTGGCGAAGCACTTGCCATGTGTCCAGCACCACCGTGTTTGACAGCTCTGTGATGGCGGGTCACTATAAGTTGAGTAATGCTAGACTCACGTAAAGTTACGTCAGATTTTTAGTAAGCCCAGCGCTTTACGTGGGTCTAGAATTAGGATTAGTGGTTGGGGCCCACCTTGGTTAAAATTATTTTGGGGGGGGGGGGGGGGGTGAAGGGGGAGGAGAGTACTTAGGGAAGGTAAGTATGTTTACCTAAGATCTTTACGTGGGTCTAGTATTATCGCTATAAGTTGGGTGTCTTCCAACGGCAGACTCGCTTAGATATGCTGTTTTCTCTCTTTCTTTTAAAAAAAGAACATCCTCCAGTGTAAGCCCAGCGCACGACAGAATATACTCGGCTTAAACGACTGAATTTTGTGAACTTGTGATCGCATGTTTGCACGTATTAAAAGAAATAGATTAGTGGGTGTTATATATTTAGTCAGTGGAGGAGGCTATGGGCAGCATTGCTTAAATCTTGGTGTTGAGTAGGGCTGGTTAGAGTGAAACTTTTAAAATCGAAACTATTCACACACATATTAGGCTAAAATCAAAGGTGTGGGCAGGCCCTGCAGCTTCCCTTGTCTCCGCCATTGTATTTAATTGTATAGGATTTGAGTGACACAATAGATCGTTTTGTCTCTAGTGTGACTAGTAGTTGACTAGCTCGTACATGTCTTTCCATGCAGGATATGAACCTTAAAGGAGGAGACAATGTCATGGTAGAAATACCACCGCTTCCTCATGTCACAAATCTGAAACTGAATTTTTGGTCACCGGACAACCACATTTTTGGAGCATGTGTGTCTAGCATACTTGCACGATGCAGAAATCTTCAACACCTCAGCCTAGGCATCAGCAAACTCGTGAGCATACATAACATCTTTTGTTCTAAATTATCTGTAAATTAAATAAACTTGATGGGTTCTTAGGTTGATGAGTAATTGCTTACCATATGTACATGTTTCTATGTCGACCTGATTGGATGGACCATCAAAGTACCTTAGCCGGTGTGATGAGGAGTCCTGCATATGCGGACGTGTTGGGACCTGGAAGGAGGACAAGATCTCACTGGATCATCTTCGTGATGTGGAGTTCAGCGGCTTCTCTGGGCAGGAGTGCCACGACATGGCACACTTGTTGCTCCTTAATTTACTCCCAGGACCAAACCCTAGCCACTTCACTCCCAGGACCAAACCCTAGCCACTTCACTCCAGTCCACATGACTTCTCCGGCATGGCGGGCAGCATATCCGAGTCTTACTCGTCCCAATCCGTTGACTGGGAATTCGTCGCACGTGGCCCCGAGGAGGAGATGATCATCTGCATCACGCTCCACCGCACCCACGAGGAGAGCGCCCGACGGCGGTCGGACTCACTCCGGCGGTAATCTGTCACGTCCCCCCAAGTGGGGCTTGGATCTGGCGCGAGGCATGTCGCCGCTGGCTTGCTGGAGGCAGTGCGCTTGGTTTGGTGTCTGAACGTCGTGGCGGAGACGCATCCCCTTTGTTGGCGCGACAATTCAGAGGCCATCGTCCATGGCCCGTCCATTGAGGGTATGGCATGACCGTCTTGTTATTTTTCTTGATGTATAAACAAAATCAATATACGACAGTGGTTTTCTTTTGTTTTTTAAAAGGTCATTGATGACATGGCCCCCCTTTCTTCTTGTAGAATTATCCTCCATTCTCCCATTTTCTCTCTCCACGCAGACGCAAGCCGCCGCATGCATGCATGGTTACCACAGGTCTGAAATCTTGTTGGGTGCGCCATGATGCCTCAAGAGGTCCTAATGTCCTCGTCTCCTCTTGCCGAATGGGTCGGCGGCAATTTGAGTGGGCGATGAGGTGTCAGTTGCCGCGAACGGCGGGCAGTGCCGAGCAAGAAAGTAGTAATTTGTTGTTGAGAAACCATTTTCATCCGGGATCATCTTTCTTCAACTATTATTGTGTTTGAGCTCTAGTCCGCCTCCATTTCCGGTGGTTGCGCTGTCATGGGAAATCCTTTCGGGAGAGCTGTTGGTCTAGCTCCTCTCTGCCACAACCCTTATGGTCCAATCGGCAACCACACAACTCGCGACGATGGCATGCTCATCCACTATGGCCAGGTCGTGGTGACTCGCACAGGAGGGACGGGTTAAGAGTGTTGGTGATTGTGGTGGTTGGGGAAGGGGCGGGGGCGGGCGGGGGGGGGGGGGGGATTGTTGGCTAGCGCAGGAGAGAAGGGTTGTGAGTGTCAGCAAGAATTGTCGCGCGGGCTACGGTGGCTTCGACTTCCTCGCCTGTGCCATGGGCGACGCCTCGCTTTCCGTAGGTGCATCATTACCGCCACCCATGTTGTTGTCCGGCACGGTGGCCATTGTGGACCACCTCTCACCAAGCGACAGGCTCCGCAACTACGCCGATGTTGCCGCAACCGCTCTCACCCTATCTCCCACAGAATTGGCAAGTGCCAAGGCCATCGGCGCACTATTAGAGTTCCCTGTGACGGCCTTGAGTCATAGTAGGCCGTCAGCGGCTTACTGGCAGACAGCGTCGCCCCGTCCATCCTCGGTGCGCGGCTGGGTTGTCGTCCATAGCTACGACCTTCTCTATTTCGACACCAGAGACCAGACTTGGAAGCGACCACCAGCAAGCTGCAATCCGGTCGCCTGGCGTGCTCGTAGGAGGACGCGTCTCCGGCCACCAAAAAGGTCAGATATTTTCTGCACCACTGACCGGCGCGGACGCCCCTTATTTGCATGGGAAAAAATGGCCTTAGAAGAAAAAGGTTAAATAATTTTGGTCGATACAAGGAAAAAGGAAAATTAATTTAATTATTACTCTTTGCTGAGTACGTAGAAGAAAGAGAGTCCCGAGCCGATAAGAAAAAAAAAAGAATAGAAGAAAAAGTGAGGCGCTGGGCCATGCTACGCATCGGCCGGCGGATAAGTAGAAATCATCCGCCGCCTGGCTAGCCATTGGATGGATGCACGGATGGCCGTCCGATCTATCCATCAACATGCACCATCTCCCTTGCAACAACAACGGTGTTGCAGAAACATTCATAATATAGGTCGTGTTGCGGAGACCTTTGCAACAGAGGTGAAGTTGAAGACATTTTGTAACAAAGATCATGTTGCAGAAACGTTTGCAACTGAGACGATATTACCAAAATTTTTGTAACAAAGATCAGAATGTAGATTCTTTTTGCAATAAAGATAGATATTTTTTGCAACACAAATTAAATCATGTTGCAGGACCGTTCCTGCTAAAACACCTCGAGGAAGCGGAAGCCATGGACTGCAGCGACGACGGTGCGGCATGCCTCACCAAACCGGGCGGTGCAGTCCAGCGGCTACTAGCCGTTCGCACGGCTGGCTCACAGCTCCTCCCGTGCCAAGCTTCCAGCACAACGGTGTTGTGTTGTCTCCCTGATTGAACTTAGGGCTGGAAAAAAAGCTCGAAGCCCGCGAGCTAAACGAATAGCTCGTGACTCGGCTCGAATCGACTCGAACTCGAAGAATAACGAGTCGAGCCGAGCTTTAGTTTAAGATTGTTTATAGACCAAGTTAAACGAGCCAATCTCACGAGTATTCGTATAACTCGTTAGGCTCGGTACAAAAAATCAGCCACTCCCAAGACAAAAAAAGATCAGTCACTCAGCACCTTATGTCCCAGGCTCACAACACAAGGCCTAGCCGTTGAAGGCCCAACCGCCTAGGAGACTCGTGCGTTACAAGAAACTTACTATTGTTTAGTGATATATATGTTTAATATATACATAATCATTTTATAATATATAAGGGTTTTATGTTCATATCTTTAACGAGCTTAACAAGCTAAACGAGCCAGCTCGCGAGTTATACGAGTCGAGCCAATCTTGAATTTGAGCTCGTTATAATAACGAGTCGAGTCGAGCTAGCTCGTTAACGAAACGAGCTCTAGCGAGTCGAGCTGGCTTGACTCGGCTCGAATTCCAGCCCTACTTGAACTGAAAAAACTGGCTACGCCACAGCAGAGGAAAAGTGTTGGCGGGGCCTTGAAACAAGGTGGCTGGAGGCGGCATCAACTACAGTGGCATCCATCGGGAGGCAAATGGGGTGGTTATGAAAGAATTGAAGGAGATTTCTAGGGAAGAAGATGACTCGATGATGGAGAAACGTGTGGATGCCCTTTTTGCTGGGGATAAAGATGGGTGAGACAGCGACAGATAGACCCACACAGGACATGTCTCGCGCGCTACAGGCAGCGGATGCCCGTGCTAGATCCGTCGAATGATTAGAACCATTTCCCGGCACAAATTCCTGCAAAAAAATAGAGATTCGCAAAAGGAAGGAAAGAAAGAAAGAAAGAAAGAAAAAAGGAAAGTTTTTTGGCATGAAAGGAATACTTTTTTGAAGCAACCGTATCCTTGATCGCGCGCGTACGTACACGGATCGAAGCCTCCGCCGGGGGACCGGCGCTGAGCGTTGCCCGATGGGAAAGTTCTTGTCCCTTTTCCGGACTGAACTAGGCAGTATGTAAGGATCCGACTACTGATTCGTTTACTACCCTAATACGGAGAACGGACGTTTGGCTCCCGGGAGCCATGGAGGCCTTTTTTTGAAAACAAATCAAAATTCAAACTTTTCGGTTTCAAAAAAATCTGAAAAAAAATTGTGCAAGTAAACAAGTATGTTATGCCTATATGTGTAAAATTTCAGAATAAAAAACGTTGAAATGTGACCTATACAAAAAAGACAAATTCCTGGTCCGGGAGGATGAATAGTGTCATGTGTTAAAAAGCCTCAGATTTGTCTTTTTTGCACAGCCCTCATTTCAACTTATTTTGCCCTGAAAATTTACACACGTGTGTGTTAGGCCTTCATATATATGTGTGTTTTTTTCAGAATTTTTTGAAATGTAGAAAATATGAAATTCAACAAAATTCAAAATTTTCAAAACCGAGCTCCATGGAGCTCGGCCTCCAAAGACAATATCCGCCTAATACGGAGCAATACATTAGCGGTTGGTATAATAATCACATCACAGATCGCACGCCACGTCTCTGCGCACGTCGATGCAAGGGTGATGGGAAAGAAAACAATTCCCTCGGCGTGCGAGGGCGAGGACGACGCAGGGGCGGATCCAGATTGGAAATTACCCGGTGTCCACATAGAAGAATGCATGCCTACATGTTAAATAATTCAATGATCTACACACTAAATCAATGGATTACATTAAGCAAGTTCAAATTGGACCCGGTGCCGGTGACACCGGCTAGCTCTACATAGCTACGCCCCTGGGACGACGGCGTCGACCTGATCAGCGACCTCGCAGACGACCTGCTCCTCCGCATCTTCGGCCTCCTGCCCGACGCACGCGACTTCGCCGGGTTGGCCGCGCTCTCGAGACGGTGGCGCGACCTCTTCACGCGCTCCCCGAATCTAGACCTCCACCCCGTCTACCTCACCGACACGGAGGTCGAGGACGACGAGACCGTAAAGCGGTTCGACGCAAACCTAAGGCGGTTCAACGCCTTCGTCGACGCCGTCCTCGAGCGGTGCGTCTGCAGCATCGACACCCTAAAGATGAACGTCCTGCGCTGGCCCGGCGAAGCGCGCACGGGCCTCTGGCTCCGCCGGGCGATGGAGCTGGTGGTGAAATCACTGGACCTTCGCATGTGCCCGCCTCTGCGGAGTAGACCGGGCGACAAGGGCTGCAAGGTGCGGCTGCCTCGCTTCACGACAGCGGCCGAGATAAAGCTAAATCTGAACTACGCCACCCTCTGGCTCCCGGCCGCGGTCGAGTTCAACGCGCTCACCGACCTGTCCCTATGGGTCATATCACTCGCGCGAGCCGACGGCGGCCGCCTCGGACGCCTCCTGTCTTCGCCGTGTTCCCCAAGGCTGCGGAAGCTGCATCTCCTTAATGTGTGCGGGCTGGAGGAGCTGCAGCTCGACGCCAGAGCGCTGGAGATCCTGAAGCTGGACCAGCTCGCCGACCTGAGGCGGCTGGACCTGGACACGCCGCGGCTTTCTTCCTTGGACGTCGGTGGCTCGCTTCTGCGCCGCGAGCCCTCCAACTTCACCATCCGGGCGCCGGCGCTCGAGCAGCTGCAGTGCACCCTCATGCCCTACCCCCACGAGGAGACCAGCTTCAACTTCCAACTACTGCAGAGCTGCACCGTCCATCGGCTCGTCGTCGGTCTCTACGTCCCAACAAAGGTGCTAACTACACTACTACTTCCATCAATCCTTCTATTTTCACGTTGGTGTGAAGACTCTAGTCTAGACCCTAGAGGCTAGAGCACAAGTATAAGTCAGTTTTAAAAGTAAATTATAAATTCCAATAAAAAAACAGCGGCCAAGTAACCAGGGTTTTGGTTACCGCTCGAAATTTCGAGATTTACCATGGTTACCGCATATTTCGGTCCACCTCGGTAAATGGCATTTCGAGCAAAAAAATTTAAATATTTCAATTTTTTTGAATTCAAACGCTCCATGTATAGTAAAGTATGGCAGTATTTGACAACATGTGTGTAGACAACGTTCCAATAGCTAGCAGCTCTTTAATGATAAATATGAGTTCAAGTGCTATCTATATTATTTTGAAAGAATTTGAATTTAAAAATCAATTATAAATTTCATTCGAAATTCGTTCGGAATTTGCTCGAAATTTCATGGTAACCATGGTAACCACATTTACCAGTCCCCCTAGGTAAAAATGCACCATTCGGTAACCAAAACCTTGATAAGAACTCGTTTAAACATATGGATAAATGATTTATTTTCTTGCCCGGTTGTGGCATCATCAGTGTTAGTAGGAACAGGTGTCATGATCAGTCGCTAGCTGGGTGAAGCTCCAAGATAAAGTCAGACGCCAAAGATCGGCCGCTACTATTTTTTCCATGTTATTTAGTAACATCCATGCTCGTTTTAGATTATAAATTTAAGTGTATAATCACTCGCAAAAAATTAGGTGTATAATTTATTACGGACTATTTTTGGTCCATTTACACTACAGAAGGTGGTAGCTTTAGCTATACTATCTAATAACGAGATATGTCTTATAGTGCAGCAGCTATTTGCCGCTATATATAACGATTGTTGGTTTAGTCATACAAAATGTCGTAGCTTAGATTTTAGACTCCAAAGTGTTGCATCGTGGTTATAGCTATCAATGTAAATCCTCTACATGCCTTTCCATGCAGAAAATGGAGGCAACTAAAGGAGACAATGTGATGTTAGACATACCACAACTTCCTCATGTCACAAATCTGGAGCTGGATTTCCGGTTGCCAAACAGACACATTTTTGGTGCATGTGTGTCTAGCATCCTTGCACGTTGCAGCAATCTTCAACACCTCAGCCTAGGCATCAACAAATTCGTGAGCATATATAACTTTTTGTCCTAAATTCTTTGTAAATTCTATAAACTTTAACCATGGGTTCGTAGGCGCATGAGTGATTGCTAACTATATGTATATGTTTCTATTTCGACATGATTGGATGGACCTTCAAAGTACCTTCGCCATTGTAGGGAGGGGTGCTGCATATGCGGATGCGTAGGGAGCTGGAAGGAGGACAAGATCTCACTGGATCATCTTCGCGAGGTGGATTTCAACGGCTTCTCGGGGCAGGAGTGCCATGACATGGCACACTTGTTGCTACTGAATTCACCGGCGCTCCAGAGGATGACTGTGGTCGTTGAGGCATCTGGAGAGATCTCATGGGACGATAGTTCTGATGATGAAAGCCCACCATGCAAGAGAGAAATCATGGAGACATCAATGTTAACGCTTCCACGCCCTAGAGGGAAGTGGAGGGCACATGACTCGGCTAATGAGGCAACATCACAGTACGAGTGGACGCCATGGCCATGAACACTAATTTCAAGCAAAGCTAAACATTTTGACATCTTACGATTTGTTATCAGTTTTTCTTCATTGGAAACTGTGGGCCTTAGTGTTCCTTGGTTCAGAAAAATAAAGAGCATCAGACGATTTAAACCATTAAAAACCATAGTAAGAGTGTATGTGTATGTTTTGATTTTCGTACCTTCAAACATGGTGGGGTTTAGCACTGAATTTTCTTGAGACAGGACTTTCAACACCCGCTCCTACACCCCTATGAACAGTAAATTCAAAAAAAATTGCATACAAAATAAAAAACTGAAACTTTGGGACATCAAACATTTGATGTACTTGCAAAGTTTCAGCCACAAAGAACATTCATAGAGCCCTCACAAAGAATACTTTTTTTTTGCGAGGGCTTCTCGAATGTTATTTGTGGCTGAAACTGGTGTGTTTGCTTGGGCTGCAACTTCTCTGGCTGCAGCTGCGACGGCTGCGGCTGGAAGGAGCAGCTGTAGCTGCTAGCTGTGGCTGGAAGGTTAGATCTGAGGTGTAGTCTTTTGGTAGTCATGCTGTAGCTGCTGCGGCTGATGCAAAAACATACTGAAATGTCCAGAATGCTTCTGTTGTTCTATTTTTAGGTTTAAGTGTTTGAATGGATTGGATATATTGTACATATGATAATACCTTTGACCAATCATGCCATATAGTATATATTACATCAAAAACGTTTAAAAAATGTATGAATTATTTAGCCAAAAAATACTGTAAACAATATAAGAAGATCGATGTACATCTATTGGTACACATACAACATCAGTTTTTGACCTCTGTACAGCTGCTTCAAGAGATGCCCGTATGCAAGCACGCAGGCAGCAGCGCACAGCGAGCACGCACGCACCCAGGAAGCAGAGCACACACACGCATGCGAGCATGCAGAGCGCGCACACACACCCACAGATGCTCAGGGCAACGGCTTCGTAGGGAGCTCGCGCATAGGCGCACACACGCATCATACCACATAGGCGAAGCTTGAAGCTCGCAGGAGTCCGTGGCGAAGCAGGGGACGGGATGGGGGTAATGGGACGAGGCCGCAGCAGGAGATAGGCACGCCGCTGCGCAACCAGCATGGCGACCTCGCCGACCACCAGCGCGAGCACGTCGCCATCCAGCGTTTGTGCGGGGCTCAGGGGTCAGGGCAAAGGTGAGGCGTCGTTTCTGTGTTGTCGGTGGCCGAGTTGGGGGAGATTCTGTTGTTCGTCGGGGTAAGGCGTAGAGAAGGGAATAGAACGAACCGGTAGTGGCATTTGGTGCGTATATAGTAATTTAGTCTACCCTGTGTAGATCGGGTGCGGGGGTAGTGGGTAGTTCTTCTAGAACAAGCGGTATGGCCTGGTGCGTTGTAAGACATTTGGACTCAGTTCGCTTTTGGTTTCATTAATGAAATCTGAGGGAAACCTCTTTTATTTAAAAAATATAGTAATTTAGTGGGAGGGTAAAACCGGCATTCGTCAAACTGGAGCCAGCTCCCGCGACGAGAAGCCCGAAATGGCAGCTGCAGCTTCTGGGCCTATTTCGTGGAGCGCTCCGACCCATGGCTGCTTGGAGTCGGTCCAGAAAAAGGGTGTTTGTTTGGGCTCCGGCTTTTAGAGCCTAGAAGCTGGTGGAGCCGCTGTTTGGAGCCTAAACAAACACACCCTAAGTAAGAAGATCAAATATTTGATCATGTTTGAGTCCCAAAGTTTCAGATTTTTTTGAATTTTTTTAATTTACTGTTCATGAGGGTGTAGGGGCATCTAGGAGATATCACACCTTTCTCAACTTTTTTGTTAGATTTGCTACCTGTACATCTGGAACAATAACCTATTGATGGATAGTACGTGTCCTGACCCAATTAGCTTCCCATGTAGTTCACTCACGTGGTAATTTTCTTTTGTAAGTCTTGTCCCGTAGATGTAGCAAAACACTTATGTTTGTGGGTGTGGTTGTTTGTTTTATTACATGATCATCATGTAAGCTCGAGTCATGAATGTTTGACTGGCATTTATAAGATAAATGACATGGACATCAAAGAGTACTTAGCAGTTGGCACGTAAGTGAACCGATTCACACAGAAAAGGTCAGTCACACACTACTAGGGAAAAGGCTAGCAGCAACGCGGGTTTTAGGCCTATCAGCAGCGCGGGTGCCCGCGCTACCAATAAGGCGCTACAGCTAACTCTTAGTAGTAGCGCTGCCTGTACCCGCGCTACCACAATTGACTATAGCAGCAGCGCTTTTCAGGAACGCGCTGCTATTATTTAGCTGCAGCGATTTCCCGGTCCAGCGCTACTGTTATATCTTTCACCATTTCCCCATTCCGGCTTCGACAAACTGCAATTTCCAGATACTAGGTACTACTAGATATCAATTTCATAAAGCATTATAGGTACTAGGTAGTACTCCCTCGGTTCGAAATTATTCGTCGTGATTTTAGTTCAAATTTGAACTCAAACCACGACGAGTAATTTGGAACCGAGGGAGTACTAGATAACAATTTCATATATACTCAACATGCATCCTCAAGCAGTACAAGGTGACATCAACGACAATCATCATATTTAGTTCTAGATGATATCGACGACGATCATTATATGTAGTTCTACATGATATCGACGACGATCATCATATGTAGTTTTAGATGATATAGCCACACACACATATGTAGTTCTAGATGATATCGACGACGATCATCATCCTCAAGCCTGGACGGTGGGTGTTCCTGATAGTAATTAGGATGGCCTGTCCAGCACGAAGATTCTTGCCAACGAGGAATCTCTTCCACCCAACCGAGTTCAAGTGTGTGCGACCATCTGTGCCCATGCGGTAAGTACATGTGGTGACGGAGCCCCTTGCGGTAAGGCGTAGTCCAACTGAGCCTTCTTCATCAGGCTCGATACCACAACTCACAGATAGGTTCTTTGGCAATCTCTGAATAAGAAAAACATATCAATTAATAAATAGCCTCACACATACTCTTGCAAATATATTTCTATTAAGTCTAGATTTCTACACTATCAAAAGACACAGTACTACGCATTTGTACTAATTAATCATGAATTCTACTAATAAGTATATATATGGATTATCTACACTATTAATAGTTCCTTGGATTCTACACTAATAAGCATGTGATCAGACTCTACACTAAAGTATATCATCGACTAGATTCCACAAAGCATATCATTGGACTCTACACTAAGCATATCATCGGATTCACTAAGCATATAATCGGATAATTTGCATTTGTAAGTATAACAATAAAGCATATATATATATCATCAAATTACTACATGCAGTACGTATAACATACCATTTCATGCCGATCGACCATGGTACTTGTCAGGCGGGTCACGAATGGCACCCCGACAAAGTCATCACGTGGCGGAATTATGTCCCATAGGTTGCACACCTCCTCCTCGCTCAGCCTCATTCTTTGAGCTATGATGGCTTCATGAAGTGGGTTCTCATCATCTTCATTGAGTGGGTCCTCATTATCTTCATCATCTTCGTCATCTTCATCATCTTCCACCAGGTTGATATAAATGACAACCAGCTTGGGTCTTTCTGCTCTGAAGGAGAATCTGATCAACTCACCACCAGTAAGACGCATGCGAGCGAGGAAACGGGCCCATCCATCTCCTCCAATCTGCGACATATTGCGTCCTTTCTCGACCTCCATAGTGTACGGCCCCCCAGGAGCCTCAAATGTCACAATGTCTCCTGTCAGCTTGTTGAATTTCAACCTCACATTGCATGGGACGATCTGTGTAAGAAAAGCAAAATGACACAATGCAGTAATGCCAACACTAAAAATAAAATAGTTGTTACATTTCATCTAATTTCTTACCGCCGCATGACGAAAACTCGGATGGAAGTAGATGCCGAACAGCTTGCCAGTTGCAAGGCTGCTGGCGCACCTTGACTTGCACAGTCGACATAGTGGTGCTGGTGGTGGCGCCATTTTCCTAAAGCAATATGAGCAAAGGATTAACGATTCACTTCACAGGAAACAAGTGGCAAATTTAACTAAATTGGCACCTACATTTTGCCAAAAAATAACTTATTACAAAAAAACTAAATCGAGCATACTAAATCAACTAGCATACTAAATCCACTAGCATACTAAATCAACTAAATCAAAATGTTCTAAATCAACTAGCCTACTAAATCAACTAAATCAACTAGCCTACTAAATAAACTAAATCAAAATGTTCTAAATCAACTAAATCAACTAGCCTACTAAATCAACTGAATCATATCAACTAAATCGACTAAATCAACTAGCATACTAAATCAACTAGCATACTAAATCAACTAAACCAAAATGTTCTAAATCAACTAAATCAACTAGCCTACTAAATCAACTGAATCATATCAACTAAATCAAAATGTTACATATGAAAGCCTACTAAATCAAAATGTATCAGGGAGGAGGGACAAGGAGGGGCGACTCGAGGAGGGAGAAGATAGTAGGACGGAGGAGGAAGGCGGAGCGAGGAGGGGCCGGCGGCGGCGAGTGGAGGGAGGACGGATCGAGGAGGAAGGCGGAGTGAGGAGGGGGCGGCCAGCGGCGAGTGGAGGGAGGACGGAGGAGGAGGCCGGTACCGAGTCCAGCGAGGAGGATGAGGCGACAGCGGCGCAGATCGGGGGAGGGGCGACGGGGGAGGACCGGCAGCGTGGGGGGTGAGGAGGAGACCGTGAGTGTGTGTGAGTGTGATCTGTGGATGAGGCTAGCTAGAGTGGGTGGAGATGGAATGGAATAGCAGTAGCGCGCTATAGGTAAACGCGCTACTGCTAAACTACCTATCAGTAGCGCCTTTCAGCCTGAACACGCTACTGCTATGTGTCAGTATGTAAATAGACATAGACATAAAAAATACATTGATCATCAATGGTCTTTTTGTGTACAATCTGATTTGTCAATAGGAACCCTCGCCGGTTGGTTTAAGAACTGGCGAGGACTCTTATTGCGGCCACAGATCCTACACATAGAGTTCAATGAAGACCAAGTGCTTGTGAAAGTTATAGCAGAAACATATTTAAGGTGGGTAAAACTCTCTTCACGGAGCGAGGTAGGACTAAATTTTTGTAGTTAATTTAGCAGTAGCGATTATTACATGAATGCGATGCTGCTACGTTACGTAGTAGTAGCGCTGTTTATTTTAACGCGCTGCTGCTATAACTGGCCTCGCGGCGGCGTCGTGAGAATTTTAGTAGCAGCGCTTCTTGGAGTGCACGCGCTACTGATAAACTTGTTTCAGCAGCGTGTTTCCACGGCCCGCACTACTGCTACTTAGCAGCAGCGCCTGATTTTAAAGCGCGCTGCTGGTAAGATTCTGTGTATAGGCTTTTTTCTAGTAGTGACACTTTCCAACATCCCTAGCCTTCATCATCTGATGATCTTGATAATTACAAAGGACATGTCCAATCTTTTCCATGTCATCCAAAAAGAGCTAAAGGCTCCTTCCACATGTTGGGTGGTCATTTTAGTTGTCCATGAAACACCGGTAGCAAAAATTTGGAAAAACATCAAGTAAAGTCCTCACATGCCACCATGCATTGATGTGGGGAAGAATCTCTGTGGCACAACAAAGAATGCAGTAAACATGTGAATGAGACAAATAGCAAGGGCCTAATCGTTTCCAATTGCTCAGATTTATCAACCACACTTGATTGTGCAAATAGATCCTTCCAAATAGTCATTAGCCAAATCATACGAAATCACACATTGGCTGAGGCTTTGAGCTCACTTTCAATCTTCCCTCCATCGTTGTAGCTCCGAAATCCAGGACGATTGTGATGGTGTGGATTTAGAGATCTTTCTGTCTTACATCAGCTGGAAGCACTGCAAAATGATTTTCCTATAACTTCTCCCAGATTTTTTCTTGATTTTTTGTCTTTTCAAGAAAATATCCAAAACTAGAAATATCAAGAAACAGAGTTGTGGAGGTGTATTGAATCTTTGAAGTTCTTCAAACCTCTTTTGGATGAGTCATAGTTGAAGTACACTCTCTTCTACAATGTATTCATTGTTTAGGGTAGGGAAGAGATGATGTCATGGCAAATGTAGTTCTTTTGGGGCACTCTGGGGTTTACCCAATCGCCTTTAGGGTTGTGCTTTATCCAATTCAATCAAATACTTGTGTGGAGTTTCTTCGCTCCAAATAGGATTTTCACATGAGTTGCCGACACAAATTTAGTTACTGCCACCAGTGGGAATTTCGGTTGTTTGTTTTGATCATCTACAGAATTTATACAATGATTGCATGCGTTTACAGCAGGTACTAAAAGTGTGAACATTGTACTTGCAGCTTGTAAATTTCTTGAGATTTTATCAGTAATTTTCCCTACAAGTTTTACAGTAGTTGGGCTATTTTGGAGCCGTTTGTTGCTTTAAATCTAACAGCACACATATACGTAGTAAAACAAATGGACCGACATCTTACGATTTCTTTTCAGTTTTCTTCATTGGAAACTGGGAGCCTTAGTGTTCCTTGATTCACAAAAATAAAGAGCATCAGAAGATTTAAACCATTAAAATCCATAGTTGGAGTGTATGTTTTGAACGTGGTGGGCTTCACCACTGAGTTTGTTGCTGTACTTGCTACCTTTAGGTCCGGAACAATAATCTATTGATGGAGAGTATGTGTCCTCACCCAATTAGCCCCACATGAACTTTAGCTAGAAATTTTGACAGCATAATGCGTTGGTGAGGAAGCATCCAAATCAATAAGAATGATGGTGTGCTATTCATGTCAAAATTTGTTCATGCCCTCCAAGTCAGGCTATACATTCCATCCATATCGCCATCCTACTAGATCACTAACAACCAGCTAACTAGCTAATCCAACACCACCACAAACTAGATAAGACCATAGATGAATCTAACAGCTTCAACTACACCGCTGGCCCTTCCTTGTCATGTCATTCTTCAGTCTGAATGATGAATGGTATGGACGCACCAAAGAGAAATCTCATCCTTCGGTTGAATACGGAAGGAACTAAGAAGAGCTAGCAACCAATAAAACGACAACCCGTCAGGCACTTCACACCGCTCAGCAGCAACCAAATTACGACCAAGCTGTCCATCCATCGGTCTTCTCGCTCTTCGTAAGATCAAACTTCCCGGTGGTTGACCCCTACTTGGGCAGAGAGAGAGAGAACAAGATTAGCAACTAGTATCAATCCATAAAGGACAAACAATATTTTGACACGACATCAACTTCTTTCTAATTTGTTTGCTGGCAAGAACCTAGCATTTTCTAGTCAACACCCTTGAGGTTGATTTTTCTTACAAACAAGGCCAAAATTGCGACAAGTTTGAACAGTACAAGACACACCTTGGTCTGCTCCCTTGCATTCAGTAATAGGTACACATGCATCAGTCAAACATATTATGCTGAATGAACTCTATCTTTATAGATGAACATAACATGATGTAGTGTACACAAGACTGCGAGTTATAGGTTGCAAGTAACAATAGCCAAAGCCAGCCGATCCATTACAATGGATGTGCACATAATGTAGCAGTCTGCGAGTGAACTAGCAAGCAATAATACTAACTACCTAAATGCTACATAATGGAGCTGCACTATTTGGTGAAGACGAGCGCACGCGCGTGATCCGTCTGATGCATGCATGTGCTGATGCTTTGACTATTTAACACAATAGTTGGTAGCAGTGTGTGGGGACCGTGCTAGCGTGCATGTGGATAGGCACCGCCGATGCACATGCATGTGCTAACGTCACCTATTTATTTCGTTCCAATTTTTTTTCTAAAGTTACAACTTTTGAACCGGGTGTCAGAAGGAAGAACTGTTTTGACTGTTGGTTTACTCGTGACGAACTCTTCAAAAGTAGATCATATTTGAATATGTTTTGATGATTTTTTTAAAGCATCTTTGATGCTATATGAGGCAACTTTAGTGCTAAAAATCAGCAACTTTGGTACTAAAGGAATTGCATCGTGCGTATAAGTGAATTTGCCTAGTAGCCTCCTAATTAGTTGTGTGCACTCGTGTAATAGGTGGTTACCATGGTCCAGAAACTAAGTTGTAGATTGTTTAGTTGCCTACCATAATGTGAAAGTTGCTTACCATAAAGTGGAAACTTCTCTAACATGGCTTTAGAAACCAAGTTGCCTAAGTCGCTACGACGTTGGCTACGAGTGATCCACAATTGCCTGGAATACCATGGAAGTTCTCCATAAGGGACCTAAGTTGCCTACAATGTCAAAAGGTTTTATGGGATCTAAGTCATCTATCGTGATTTCAAATTTCGAAACTATGTGGGGATGGATGGTATAAGATCTGTGTGCTTTCCTTTTCTAGGGGGGAGTCTGCCCGCCAACAGTACTGAGCACGCAAGTATTGGCTACCCATGTTACGACGAGCTCTTCAAAACTAAACCCCACATGGATATGTTTTGGTGATTTTTTTCAAAAAGCAACTTTAATGCCAGATCAGGCAACTTTAGTGCTAAACATAAGCAACTTTACTCCATTAAAAGTAACTAATTACCAACAATAAGCAACGAACTAGTAATAGAGAACAACTTCGAGCCAGACATATATAACATCACATCACCTTCATAACCAACTTTCTTTCTACTAGACGCAACTTTAGTGCTAAAAATAGGCAACTTCTCTACATTTTATGTCCTAGTTAATTTTGTCTGGAATTCTCCTAACTTCCTCACTGGTACTTCTAAGTTTCCTATTGTTCATGGTCATAAGTCGTTGTTTCCAAATTGGCTATAATACTATAATGTCATCTACCGTTGATACTCTTGTGTCTGCTATTGCCAGTTATGGTAAGCAACTTGGTGGTGAATCGAGTCAACTTCAGAGTATTTGTAGGAAACTTAGAAAAATAATGATAAACAACTTCACAATATTGTAGGCAACTATTTCTGCAAAGTTAGATAACTGGGCAGCAATGATAAGCAACTAATTACCAATATCAGGTAACTAGGCATCAATGGTAGAGAATTTTTATAGTATTTATAGGCAACCGAACATCAACCGTAAGCAACTAACTATCAAAAAATAGACAACTGAGTAGCAGTGATAGGCAAGTTGGGATAATGTTAGCAAAATTCACAGGTACACATAGTCCAGTGAAGTTGTTTTGTATGTAGCACTAAAGGTGTCTGATGTTTTGTGTTTTTTATCATTTTATGCAAACCAACCTAATAGACGGTCTACTCGGACAAAAAGAAGAAGTTGCTTCCGTGTAGCACTATAGTTGCCTCCATTGCACCCACAGTTGCCCACAAAAAAATGTTTGACGAAACTCATAGGTGAAAACGGAACTGGATTTTGATGCTTGAATCAAAAGTTATGACTTTTATTTTTTTGAACCCCCAACAAATGCATGCGACAACAAAGATCTAGGCTGATTTAACATGATCGTGGGGGGGGGGGGGGGGGGGGGAGATGGTGACTAGGGACCATAGTGATTTCTTTTTTGGAAGCACGTGCGGAGGGACCGGTTAAAGCTACTGCAGAGCTGCACCGTCCATCGGCTCATCGTCGGTCTCCCTCCATCCTTTAAGAGTGTACTTTCAACTTTGTTGGAAAGTCAAACTTTTTTATATTTGACCATATTTATACAATAATACACCAATATTTATGTCATCAAATTAGTAGCATCGGATTCATGATCAAATGTATTTCTATCATATCCCTGTTTGCTATCACAAACATTGATATATTTTTACACAAACTCGGTCAAATTTTGAGATAGTTTGACCCTCCAACAAAGTTGAAAGTGCACTCTTTAAAGGATGGAGGGAATACTTCCATCAATCCTTCTATGTTGACGCTGGACTTGGAGTAAGGACTCTAGTACTCTAGTCTCTAGACCCTAGAGGCCAGAGCAAAATTATAAATGCTTTTTATTAAAAGTAAATTACAAATGCCAATAAAAAATACTAGCGGCCAAGTAATAATTAAGAACTGATTTTTAAAATATGCATAGATGATTTATTTTCTTGGCCCAGTTGCGGCATCACCAATGTTAGTAGGAACCGGCTGGGTGAAGCTCCAAGATAAAGCCGCCGCCAAATAAAGATTGGTCCCTACTATTTTGTTTCCATGTTATTTAGTAACATCCATGGTCGTTTTAGATTATAAATTTAAATGTATAATCACTCGCAAAAAATTAGCTGTATAAATTATTACAGACTATTTTTGGCCCATTTACACTTTAGAAGGTGGTAGCTTTAACTATAATATCTAATAACGAGATATGTCATATAGTGCAGCAGCTATTTGCTGCTATAATTTAGACTCAAAAGTTGGTTTAGTCATATCGAAGTTGGTTTAGTCATACAAAGTGTCGTAGCTTAGATTTTAGACTCAAAGTGTTGCATCGTGGTTATAGCTAGCAATGTAAATGCTCTACATGCCTTTCCATGCAGAAAATGGAGGTAACTAAAGGCGATAATGTGATGGTAGACATACCACAACTTCCTCATGTCACAAATCTGGAGCTGGATTTCCGGTCGCCAAACAACCACATTTTTGGTGCATGTGTATCTAGCATCCTTGTGCGTTGCAGCAATCTTCAACACCTCAGCCTAGGCATCAACAAATTCGTGAGCATATATAACTTTTTGTCCTAAATTCTTTGTAAATTCTATAAACTTTAACCATGCGTTCGTAGGCGCATGAGTAATTGCTAACTATATGTATATGCTTCTATGTCGACATGATTGGATGGGCCTTCAAAGTACCTTCGCCGGTGAGGGGAGAGGTGCTGCATATGCGGATGCGTTGGGAGCTGGAAGGAGCACAATATCTCACTAGATCATCTTCGCGAGGTGGATTTCAATGGCTACGCGGGGCAGGAGTGCCATGACATGGCACACTTGTTGCTACTGAATTCACCGGCGATCCAGAGGATGATTGTGGTCGTTGAGGCATCTGGAGAGATCTCATGTGACGATAGTTCAGATGATGAAAGCCCACCATGCAAGAGAGAAACCATGGAGACATCGGTGTCAACGCTTCCACACCCTAGAGGGAAGTGGAGGGCATGCGCCCCGGCTAATGAGGCGACGTCGGAGTACGAGTGGACGCTAGGTCCATGAACACTCCTTTAAAGCAAAGCTAAGCATTTCTACATCTTACGATTTGTTTTCAGTTTTCTTCTTTGGAAACTGGGGGCCTTAGTGTTCCTTGATTCAGAAAAATAAAGAGCATCAGATGATTTAAACCATTAAAATTCATAGTTGGAGTGTATGTTTTGAACGTGGTGGGTTTTACCACTGATTTTTGTTTTTGCTGTTATTGCTACCTTTACGTCCGGAACAATAATCTACTGATCGAGAGTACGTGTCCTCACCCAATTAGCCCCACATTAACTTCCCTCAAACGGTAATTTTCTTCCGGAAGTCTTCTCCCGTAGATGTAGCTGTTTTTTTATTACATGATAATGTAAGCTCAAGTCATGAATGTTGGATGGGGCATTAGTAAGAATGATGAATGACATAGATGTCAAAGAGTACTTAGCGGTTGGCACGTAAGTGGACCGACTCATAGAGAAAGTCAGGCACTCCATCACGGAAGATTTAACTGAAACTTACTCGACATCCCGAGCCGTGCGCAGTGGCGGAGACAGCACCCGGTGAGCCGGGGCTGCTGCCCGGGCTCCCATGGTACATGTGCATGGAGCTCTAGTAGTAAACAAATGATTTACTTAACAATTTGTTTGGGCAAAATCTAATTAACTTGTCATCACGTATATCTTTCACAGGCTCTAAATTTGAGCTGGCTCTGCCACTGCCGAGCCGTTAGGTTATCATCTGATGATCTTGATAATTACCTAAGGGCACACTACTCGGGAAAAGCTTATACACACAAGCTAACCAGTAGCGTTGGTTAAAAAAAACGCTACTGCTACCTATCAGTTGCACGGTGTATAAAAGAACGCTACTATTATATAAGTAGCAGTAGCGCGGCCCAGGTAAAAAGCGCAATTACTATAGCTGCCACACCGTTGCCGGCAGGCTAGATTTAGTAGTAGTGTCGGTCTACAATCAGCGCTACTGCTATTGGTCTTAGCAGTAACGCTCTTCCTCGCCCCGCGCTACTGCTATGGGTGCCTTATCCCCAAATTTTCTATCCCCGCGCGCGTCCTCACACTCTCACTCGCCTCCGCCGCCGTCCCCCGCGCCGGTCCTCCCCCGCCGGCCGCCCTCGCCCGCGCGGGCCCTTCTCCACCGCCGGCCACCCCCCCCCCCCCCCCGCGCCGGCCCTCCTCCACCGAGAGGTACTCCTCCTCCCTCCTTGCTCCTCCTTCCTAGTTTATTTTGAACCCTAACTAGTTGAAAAATGTAGGTTAAATCTTAGAATAATGTAGTAGGTTATGATCTTAGGTGTTTAATCTTAGAATAATGTAGTATGAACCCTAGCTAGTTATGGTCGAACCATGTTCAAAATGTAGGTTTTTAATTAGGTGTAGTTAATATAATTTAGGTATTGTATATATGTATTTAATCTTAGAATAATGTAGTATGAACCCTAGTTATGATTGGACCATGTTCAAAATGTAGGTTTTTAATTAGGTGTAGTTAATAGAATTTAGGTGTTTTAGGTGTATTTAACAGAATTCTAGGTTGATTCGTTTTGAAGTGGACATGTCATATTTTGAACATGTCACGTTTGTTGTTATTTTTTTAGTTAAAGCAATTATTCCCGCATCGACGTCGATGATGCCAATCTCGCATCCTCATCGTCGACTCGGTGGAGGAGGCCTGCTTGATCAGAGGGGCCATGTCCAAGACTGGGCTCCGCCGGGCTGGTACTGGGAGGTGCTACCTTCCGGGGGCGCAGCTTGGTGAGGAGCCAGCCCATCGTTGACGCAAACCTTCTTTGGTGGCGGTCGCGCGGGCCAGTGACGGTGCGGAGGCTTTCGTCCCCCGCGGAGGTGGTACGTCACCGTGTCAGCGAGGAGGACGAGCATGTCCGTCGCTACATGGTTACGTTGGAGGGCAGGTTCGACAATACCTGGCAGGTTCTTCAGGGATCTCACTGGAGCTATGATCCTGTGATGATTCCTTCTCTTTGGGTGTCCACCGCCTGCGCCGATACCCGTCGTTCGCTAGGGTTTTAGCTGTATTAGTGATGTTATATGTATGATACTATTTGAGATGTATTAATGATAATATTTGATGATGTACAGACGCAAGAGATGATTTGGTTTTGCTTATTGAATGCATGCTAATTTGAATACTAATTTATTTTATGATTTAGTTTTGCTTATTGAATGCTCAAATTGAAGAACTACTCCTATTTTGAATGCTCAAATTGGAGAGCACTACGCAAAGCGTATGCATTTGATTAGTTGATAGCTTATAGGGTT
Organism: Triticum aestivum; assembly: GCF_018294505.1. Taxonomy (NCBI): domain Eukaryota; kingdom Viridiplantae; phylum Streptophyta; class Magnoliopsida; order Poales; family Poaceae; genus Triticum; species Triticum aestivum. The sequence continues at coordinate 44,969,542 of NC_057797.1, forward strand.
TCACTAAGTCATAAGATGAGGATAATAATATTTTTGTTTATATTTTGTTTTTCCAGAAATCAAGGAGCCCCTCCATCATCCCCGCCGTCGTCCTCGTCACCGACCCCCTGCGACCTCGAGGTGAGACCAGCCAAATCTCCATGTCAATATAAGTCCTATAAGATATTTTGAAATGTTTTTGTTCACATTTTCAACCATTTAAATGCAATGACCATCAAGTTTGAATGCTCATATGATGTAGATATAAACATGTATATCTTGTGTTGCTCAAATTGAATATGTGCTTGTCCAAGTAGCCGGCCATGTTTGCAGGTAACACCTCCGAGTGGCCTATGTTTTGCCAGAGTGTTGATTAATTTCCGTTTCGGTAAATTTCAAACGCTCGATATGTCATTTTTTAGCAAAGGTCATGCCAGATTTTTTCGTGAATTTTGGCATGACTTGTGCTAGAATATGTAGGAAATATCGAGTGGCCTGGATTTTCTAGAAAAATAATTAGAAGACATTTCGGGTTGCCTTTAAGTCTGTCGAGGCTCCATACATGAAAGTCAACAAATGAGTGAGGGAGAAAGTCTACACCATATATGAGAGAAGAAGAATCCCGGCTGTTGTCGTGGGGGTCATTTTTCCTTCTTGTCCTTGTGCTAGACCTTTGTTTTGCACTAGAGGAAGGAGGAATAATGACCATCACTGGCGGTCGAAAAATCAGTGAGGAATCAGTTAGAGAGAATCTCCACCATATATGAGAGGACGAAGAATCCTGACTATTGTCGTGGGGTTCGCTTCTCCTTCGTTCCCGTGTGCTAGACATTTTGGTGTAATGCACTTGGGAACGAAAGGAGGAGCGACCATCACCAACGATCGAATGTATACACCACGTGTGCTGAGAGTTTTCAAGAAAAGACTCGACAGACCGATAGTCAACCCGTGATGAATAATAATGATCTAATTTAGTTTTTGTAGTACATATATTTAATTGTACAAGTTTAATCTTTGAATTAAGAACCTAGGAAATGTCGTCGTCAGACGACGAAAGTCTCCCAGCGAAGTGCGACTGTTGCAGCGACAACTGGGGTCTATGCGACAGGCCTCACCTAGTAGATGGTCGGTGCTTTAGCATTAAGCTCCAAGAGGCCTTCGATGTTGAAACGGTACGCAACGATGACAAGTATTTTTTTTCGTAATTAAGCACGACTTCTGCTTCTTCAACGTGTAATTTTTATCTTTTACAATTCGACTAGCTTATCCCATGCCATGCAAGACGCTATATCTTGGAGAGGATGGATTTTGAAGATCATGAAACTATGGAAACAAAGATAATTCACCTAAGGACCCATCATGGTACGGATTTTGATGTAAATCTATACAATTCTGAGAGCGTAACTCATTTTGGTTGCCCGAATTGGGAAGCACTTTACAAGACGTATGCTTTTCATGAGGGTGTGCTTGTCACCATGGATCTTGGTGATCCTAACATCGCCAAAGACAATATGGACATTTGGGTCCTTGTTGATACGCTTCCAATTCTACCGTTATGTGAGTTTCTCAAACATAGTTATTAAGTAATTGATATTATTTATTTTAAAATTGTTGACGGCTTATTTCTATTGATAGCTTATTTTCATTCTTCAAAGAATATGCGGAAGATGGTAGACAGAACCTACTACACCGGTGGCTCAGAATTAACTTATCAGGAGAAAAATCATCTGATCTCATTTATTAATGATCTTGAGAATTACAATATCTACTATCAAACTCCTCCACATTATGGTCAATACGTGCCACTAGTGCACGTGTTGAACTATGGTAATGCCCATGGAGATGTCATGGTAAGATTTTTTACTATTACGACACCCATGCATCTTTTGCACAAATTCTTCTAAAACTCAACTACATTGCTAACTACGAAGTTCTTACTATGTTTTTCAACAAGAAATCTCAAAGGATTGTGTCCCTCATCTGATGTTTCCGAAAGGTCGCCTTGATGTTTTGAACTTACGGCCAGGTCATCCTATGCAGCACTGCTGTTCATACCGGATTTCTAAAACCGATGAAGACATGACAATCAAAGATTGGAAAAAATGTATGGTCAATCGTAGTGAGCTACTTGGAAGTAACATTGTGCGAAGCGCAAGAATAGGAGACAGGGTAATCTCCATTCTCCATAATGGAGAGTCAGGGCCTATCTTGTTTTATGTTAATTTTACCTAAGAGAGGGTAGTAGGTCCTATGAGAGAGGAGTAGGTACTAGGTACAATGTGTTATTATGTGCTACAATGTGTTAGAGTTGATGATGATGAGGAGGAGTTGTGATTATGACTAGTGACCAACTTGCTATATGATGTCTCATTGATGAAAATGATGATCATGAGAAGGTGTTATATGACAATGATGTATTATGATGATAAATTGTTAATGATATGATGATGATGATGATGATGATGATGATTTATTATATCACTGGCTGAAAGAACCGCGGATTAGTATCAAGTGGATGGATCCATCCACTTGATACTAGTCGACGGTTCTTTCACACAGTGATGTATTACCTCATTATGATGTAAAAACAATATCTAAATTGCTACTGTATGAAAACTTATATAATGGTGTTGTTGGGGGTCGTAGCAGAATTTTAAAATTTTCCTACGTGTCACCAAGATCACTCTATGGAGTCTTCTAGCAACGAGAGGGAGAGGAGTGCATCTACATACCCTTGTAGATCACGAGCAGAAGCGTTCAAGAGAACGGGGTTGATGGAGTCGTACTCGTCGTGATCCAAATCACCGATGATCCTAGTGCCGAACGGACGGCACCTCCGCGTTCAACACACGTACGGAGCGAGGACGTCTCCTGCGCCTTGATCCAGCAAGGAGGAGGGAGAGGTTGAGGAAGAAAGCTCCAACAGCAGCACGACGGCGTGGTGGTGGTGGAGCAGCAGTACTCCGCCAGGGCTTCGCCAAGCTCTTGACGGAGGAGGAGAGGTGTTGGGGAGGGGAGGGGCTGCGCCTTGGGAAGGGTTGCAGCTCCCATGTGCCTCCCCACTATATATAGGGGTGGAGGGGGCTGGTTTCTTGCCCTCCAAGTCCATTGGGGCGTTGGCAAAGGTGGGGGGAAGAAATCCCATCATTTCCTTTCCCCATCTATTGTTATCCCCCTTTTTTAGGGATCTTGATCTTATCCCTTTGGGATATGATCTTATTCCTTCTAAGGGGGGATCTTGGTGCGCCTTGACCAGGGGTATGGGGCCTTGCCCCCACTACCCACGTTCATGTGGGTCCCCACATGCAGGTAGGCCCCACTACGGAACCTTCTAGAATCTTTCCGGTACAATACCAAAAAATCCCGAACATTTTCCGGTGGCCAAAATAGGACTTCCCATATATAAATCTTTACTTCCGGACCATTCCGGGACTCCTCGTGACGTCTGGGATCTCATCCGGGACTCCGAAGAACATTCGGTAATCACATACAAGTCTTCCTAATAACCCTAGCGTCATCGAACCTTAAGTATGTAGACCCTATGGGTTCGGGAATCATGTAGACATGGCCGACACAACTCTCCGGTCAATAACCAACAGCGGGATCTGGATACCCATGTTGGCTCCCACATGCTCCACGATGATCTCATCGGATGAACCACGATGTCAAGGATTCAATCAATCCCATATACAATTCCCTTTGTCTATCGGTACGATACTTGCCCAAGATTCGATCGTCGGTATCCCGATACCTTGTTCAATCTCGTTACCGGCAAGTCTCTTTACTCGTTACGTAACACATCATCCGGTGATCAACTCCTTGGTCACATTGTGCACATTACCGAGTGGGCCCAGAGATACCTCTCCGTTACACGGAGTGACAAATCCCAGTCTCGATTCGTGCCAACCCAACAGACACTTTCGGAGATACCCGTAGTGCACCTTTATAGCCACCCAGTTACGTTGTGACGTTTGACACACCCAAAGCATTCCTACGGTATCCGGGAGTTGCACAATCTCATGGTATAAGGAAATGATACTTGACATTAGAAAAGCTTTAGCATACGAACTACACGATCTTGTGCTAGGCTTAGGATTGGGTCTTGTCCATCACATCATTCTCCTAATGATGTGATCCCGTTATCAATGACATCCAATGTCCATGGTCAGGAAACCGTAACCATCTATTGATCAACGAGCTAGTCAACTAAAGGCTTACTAGGGACATGGTGTTGTCTATGTATCCACACATGTATCTGAGTTTCCTATCAATAAAATTCTAGCATGGATAATAAACGATTATCATGAACAAGGAAAATATAATAATAACCAATTTATTATTGCCTCTAGGGCATATTTCCAACAATCTCCCACTTGCACTAGAGTCAATAATCTAGTTCACATCGCCATGTGATTAACACTCACAGGTCACATCGCCATGTGACCAACATCCAAAGAGTTTACTAGACTCAATAATCTAGTTCACATCACTATGTGATTAACACTCAATGAGTTCTGGGTTTGATCATGTTATGCTTGTGAGAGAGGTTGTAGTCAACGGGTCTGCAATATTCAGATCCCTATGTATTTCGCAAAACTTTATGTCATATCGTAGATGCTGCTACCACGTTCCACTTGGAGCTATTCCAAATTGTTGCTCCATTATACGTATCCGGTATCTCTACTCAGAGCTATCCGGGTAGGTGTTAAGCTTGCATCAACGTAACTCTTTACGTCGAACTCTTTATCACCTCCATAACCGAGAAACATTTCCTTATTCCTCAAAGGATAATTTTGACCGCTATCTGGTGATCCATTCCTAGATCACCTTTGTACCCTCTTTCCAGACATGTGGCAAGGCACACATCTGGTGCGGTACTCAGCATGGCATACCGTATAGAGCCTATGACAAAAACATAGGGGACGACCTTTGTCGGTGTCAAAACCGGCGGATCTCGGGTAGGGGGTCCCGAACTGTGCGTCTAGGCGGATGGTAACAGGAGACAAGGGACACAATGTTTTACCCAGGTTCGGGCCCTCTTGATGGAGGTAAAACCCTACGTCCTACTTGATTAATATTGATGATATGGGTAGTACAAGAGTAGATCTACCACGAGATCAAGGGGGCTAAACCCTAGAAGCTAGCCTATGGTATGATTGTTGTATGTTGTCCTACGGACTAAAACCCTCCGGTTTATATAGACACCGGAGAGGGTTAGGGTTACACAAAGTCGGTTACAATGGTAGGAGATCTAAATATCCGCATCGCCAAGCTTGCCTTCCACGCCAAGGAAAGTCCCATCCGGACACGGGACGAAGTCTTCAATCTTGTATCTTCATAGTCCAGGAGTCCGGCTGAAGGTATAGTCCGGCCATCCGGACACCCCCTAATCCAGGACTCCCTCAGTAGCCCCTGAACTAGGCTTCAATGACGACCAGTCCGGCGCGCAGATTGTCTTCGGCATTGCAAGGTGGGTTCCTCCTCCAAGTACTTCATAGAAGATTTTGAACACAAAAGACAGTGTCCAACTCTGCAAAATAAGTTTCCACATATCACCGTAGAGAGAATAATATTTACATAAATCTAATTTGCTGACGTATTCCGTAGCGTGACATCACACTACGGCCAAGCCTTTATTCGAATCGTTTTTACTCCCCCACCTCAGCGCATTTTGCGAGGAGGTTTCCTTGGCACGTCTTGTCAAAGCAGAGATCGTGTCACCTTCTTTACGGGATTCTCATCAATACGGACGTGGGTAACCCAACCGCACCATTTATCACGGCGCTTGGGAGATAAGCGAGTTTTACCAGGCTGGTGGGGACACTTAACCGCATCCGCCCATATAAGGGGATAAGGATCCACCTTTTTACCTACGCCTTCTTCCTCCTTTGCCTATCCATCTTCCGCGCACTCGAGCTCCAGCGCCCAAGCCCGCACTTCCCACCTCAACCTTCTCCAGCCATGTCCGGAGCGGGAGGCAAGTGGATGGTCTCCTCCGTCACGGAGGGCCATATCAAAAAACTGAGGAAATCCGGATACTTGTCTAACGACATCGTGCACCGGCTTCCCGAAAAGGGGCAGCTCCTCCCCACCCCAAGGCCCCATGAGAGGGTTGTATTCCTTCCCCACTTCCTCCGCGGACTGGGTTTTCCTCTCCACCCATTCGTCCGGGGGCTCATGTTCTACTATGGCCTGGATTTCCACGATCTAGCCCCGAACTTTGTCCTCAACATCTCGGCGTTTATCGTCGTGTGCGAGGCTTTCCTCTACATCCGCCTCCATTTCGGCCTATGGCTCAAGACTTTCAACGCCAAGCCAAAGGTGGTGCGTGGCAACCAGGCGGAGTGCGGAGGCGCCATGGCGGGCAAGATGGCCAACGTCCTATGGCTCGAGGGCTCCTTTGTGGAGACCCTGAAGGGGTGGCAGTCAGGGTGGTTTTACATCACCGAGCCGCGCGACCCTGAGTGGGTCGCAGCCCCCGAGTTCCGGTCCGGACCCCCTACGCGGCTCACGTCTTGGAAAGAGACGGGCCTGTCGTGGGGCAACAAAGGAGAAGTAACCGGACTGCAAAAATGCATCCAAACCCTGGTGAACAAGCAGCTCAAGCTTGTCAATGTAGTCCAGGTTATGCTCGTCCGCCGGATCCTCCCGTGTCAACAACGGGATTTCAATCTGTGGGAGTTCGACCCGGCGCAGCACCCAACCCTGAGCAGGCTCTTCGACACGTCATACGAAGACGCCTGGAAGGTGCTATTCAAAGGCGCCGAGGCTCCCGCATCTGCTTCCGAGGACCGCGGATTCAGCTCGCAGCGTCACGCTGGCGAGGTAAGCTATTTTTACCTTTTACAGGATGTTGGTTTTTCATAGTTTGACTCTATGCGGGATCTAAGCTCCCTTTCCTTTGACAGGATTGGCAGGCGAAGTCTGGACAGATCGACTGTCCGGCCCCTTTGCCCGAAGACCCAGCCAACGCTCACTTAGCGAAGCTGCTGGCTCCGGCACTGTACGTGGTGCTGGAGAAGAAGGCCAAGAAGAAGGCCACAGGGACTCGAAAGAGTTCCCGGCGCTTGGAGGTGTCGGATTCATCATCTGACGAATCTGAGACGCGCTCCTCCCGTAAAAACAAGGAGGAGGAGGAAGAACCCTCTCCCCTCCAGCGGGGGGAGGAAAGAAGAGAAAGGCCGCCCCAACAGGGGAGACCGAGGGGTCCAGGAAGGAGCGGACCCCTCCTCCGGACTACTCAGCCGACGTCGGCGTCGGCGAAGAGGAGTGGCCACACAGGGCCAAGCGCCCGGCGAGATCGTAAGTTGTTTGGATGCCGGAGTAATTTATGGTATTCTTTTATGGCACAGCCTTTCCTTATGTCAAATATGATCATGCAGTCCGCCCAGAGCCGGGCTCGACGAGTCGTCGAGCGGCTCCCTGGGTTCGTCGGACATGAATTCCCTTCCGACGGCTACCTCCCCCGTCCTACGGACGACGCCGAAGTGTTGTCCCAACAGGTTCCAAGCCAGGAGGAGGTGGTCCTGGAGGCGCCACAAGGCGACCTCCCGGACTCCAGGAGTAAAGGGGATAAGACCCCCAGGGCTCCAAGTCCGGCCTTGAGCCGGACACCGTGCCGGAATCGTCAACGGTTCCAGACCACGGTAGGCGAACTCCTTCCAAGAGGAGCAAGCCTACTGAGCCGGTGGCCCCCGTCCAACCGGAGGCGCCGGACAATCTGCTGGAGGTGCTTAAAGGCACCTCCATTGACGAGGAGCACCGCACTGTTATGAGTGCGGTGTTCAAGAAGGTTCAGTCTGCCAAGAGCGGACTGACTGAAGCTTGTGCTAGCCTTCTAACAGGCTTCGAGGTAAGTACAAAATGTGTAAAAAATATTACGGCATAGACAGTAGCCCCTGATGCTCTGTTTGGCGTTCGGAAAGAAAAGCCGAATAGAGGATCTAATCGAATTCGCATGAGTCTAACAGAAAAAGAGTCAATATACGTATGCAGGCTTCGCTGCTGGCGACCGCCGCACTGACTGCGGAGGTGGGTACATTGAAGCAGGGCCTCGAGCGGTCCGAGCAAGAGCTCGGCCTTGCCAAGCGGCAGCTCGAGGAGAAAGAAGGTAAGAGATACCTTATAGAAAGAAAAAAATATAAAAGTGCAATTGCGAAAATATGACAGGATTAACATGGCTATTGTAGGGGCCACAACTGAGGTGGCGACCCTTAAGCAAGCGCTAGCCGAGGCCGAGAAAAGAGCGGCCGCGGAGTGCACCGAGCGGGAGAAATATGAGGCGCAGGTTGGCGAGGTGCGGCAAGAGCTCCAGGTTCTCATGGAAAAACATGAGAGTTTGGAGCTTGACTCAAAGACGCGAGCGTCCGAGCTCGCGACGGCTATTGAAAATGCCAAATCTGCCAAGGCCGAATCCCAGAAGGCCCTCCAAGAGTTGGATGCGGTGAAGAAGATAGCGGCGGGTAAGGCATTCTTTATGCAAAGCAAACATGTAAAAGTGAGCTTCTTGTTACTTACCCGAATCCAAAGCTCTCCAGGAGCATTCGCAGATCTTCCCCGTAGTGTGTCCGATGCCGCCGCATTCTACCGAGCCGAGGAGGGAAGCTCGACGGAGAACGTGTTCTGGTCTCAGTATGCTGAGGCCGGACACCCAGTGCCCTGAGCGACCAGTTGAAGCAGTTGGTCGAGCTCCACAAGGTGGCCGAATAGGCCATGAAGGGCCTTATAGTTCGGTTGTGGCCCGGAGAGGCTCTGCCTGGGAGCTACTTCGGGCTGGTGCGGCGGCTGGTGGAGGCCTGTCCAAGGCTCGAAGTCATCAAGCGCTCCGTCTGCATCGAGGGTGCCCGGAGGGCCCTTGCCCGCGCTAAGGTGCACTGGGGCAAGCTGGACGGTGAGAAGCTTGTGAAGGACGGGCCACCGCCGGGGAAAGAGCATCGCAAGCCCGAGAACTATTATAAGTACGTTCTGAAGGGTGCCCGCCTTATGGCGGATGAATGTACCAGGGATGTAATTTTTGAGTAAACTTGCTCGTTTTGTCCTGTGCGCTGAAAACTTGTTCATATGCGCTTAAGCAATGCTTTTTGAATTTAAAATATTACTTTCTGTGCGGTTGTTTATCAAAATTGAGAGATGGCCAGTCGTCGGCTTCTGCCCCCGTGCCACTAGTGCTGGGGTGTTCGGGATAAACTGAGCGCTCTTTTTCCCATGTTTGGGTCCTTCGAGGGAGGCGCTCAGCACAACGAACAAGGCAATCGGACTATAATGCTTGAACACTCTCACTTAGCCATAGAACTCTATAATTTTAAATTTCGGCGAAGCCCCTAGTATTCGGAAGACCGAGTTCGGGGCGCTATCCACTCCTTGGCCGGACAAAGCCGACTCCTCACTCTAAGAGGCATAAGTCTTTAGGGACTCGAAAAACCTCTCGAACAGCGACCAGTCTCTTGCTTCGTCATCACAGTCAGTTTTAGCTTTCTCTACTAAGGTGCTCCGCCCAGCTCAACTGGGGCACAATCGCAGTAGTTCTCCTAGTGCTACCTTAGTCGATAAAACGGAATGTAAGGCACCAAATAGGAGCCGGGAAAACCCAACTATTGACCCAAGACATGATTCGGAGCCGATGCATATAATGTTATAAGTTCGGGGTGCCGCACTTGTTAAAGTGTTCGGACTTCTCACACCATATTGGGGGGGGGGGGTACTGAAGCCCCTGGCGTATTGACCGTACCAAAGTGCACGGGAAGGGGGCAAACCAGCCCACTAAGGGGTTGTGTGTCCCCCTCACCTATTCTCACGTGACCAGGGGGTTTGGGGCTCCCCATCTAGGGTTCCCACCTCCTGGCTTGGGGGCCAAGTCAACCAAGGGGGAGATCCCATCTGCCCTGGCCGCCGCCCCCCCTAGGGGAAACCCTAGGGCGCCTCCCCCTCCCCCTTGCCCCTATATATAGTGAAGGTTTTGGGGCTTCCCACGACACGAGATGAACTCTCCCAAGGCGCAGCCCTACCTCTCTCCCTCCTCGTCTCTCTTAGTGCTTGGCGAAGCCCTGCTAGAGTTCCCGCTCCTCCACTACCACCACGCCGTCGTGCTGCTGCTGGACGGAGTCTTCCCCTACCTCTCCTTCTCCCCTTGCTGGATCAAGGCGTGGGAGACGTCACCGGGCTGCATGTGTGTTGAACGCGGAGGTGCCGTCCGTTCGGCACTAGGATTATCGGTGATTTGGATCACGACGAGTACGACTCCATCAACCCCGTTCACTTGAACGCTTCCGCTTAGCGATCTACAAGGGTATGTAGATGCACTCTCCTTCCCTCATTGCTAGATTACTCCATAGATTGATCTTGGTGTTGCGTAGAAAATTTTGAATTTCTGCTACGTTCCCCAACAAGTTCATCTCCATAAGCATCATTCATATTGGCATCTTGGCCACAAGCATAGCAAGCATCATCAAAAAGGGATATTTCAAGAGAATCAACGGGATCATAATAGTCATCATAGCAATCATCCTTCGGTAAGCACGAAGGGGAATTAAACAATGTATGAGTTGAAGAGTTACTCTCATTAGAGGTGGGCACGGGTAGCTAATCCGCTCTTCCTCCTTTTGTTCTTCGCTCTCCTCATCATCTTTTTCATCCAATGAGCTCACAGTTTCATCAATTTCTTCTTCCATAGACTCCTGCAAAATATTAGTCTCTTCTTGGACAGCGGAGTACTCCTCAATATATTGTTTAACATAAGCATTAGAAGCATAATTCTCATAACAATATTCAAGTATGGCAAAATTTTCAGATTTGTGAAAAGTAGCATCATACTTTTCAATCAAAGAGGCAATTTCATAAGCACCCTTAAAAGCAACAAATTCTTCAATTTGTTGAACATCATAGTCACTATAAACACCTTTAGCATACGAAGATACGATTCCATTATCACTAAACTCACATTGGTAGGGAAGGTGTTTCTTAGGGTTTTCAGAACAACAAGTAAAATCATAAATTTCACATAAATTCCAAGCATAGCATTGTAAACGTTGAATTTGACCCCATAATAGTTTCCCTTTCTCAGATATTTGGTGTCGCACATAACAAGCATGCTCATCTAAAGATTTTCCCTCAACTAAGCTAGTTGGGGTTTCAGCACGATCACATAGGGATCGAAGATGATCCAAGTAATAAGCTTCAGCAGTGTGATAGATTCTGAGTGGTTCTTCAACCATTGGTTCAGTAGGTACAACTAATTTTTTTGGTATTTTGCGCTTCCTACCCATAACTAGAGATAGAAAACAACTAATAACAGCAAATAAAAATTACTTAGTGATAAAGCAAACAAGCACACACGAGAATATTCACCCCACGCTATTGCTCCTCGGCAACGGCGCCAGAAAAAGGTCTTGATAACCCACAAGTATAGGGGATCGCAACAGTTTTCGATAAGTAAGAGTGTCGAACCCAACGAGGAGCTAAAGGTAGAACAAATATTCCCTGAAGTTCTATCGACCACCGATACAACTCTACGCACGCTAGACGTTCGCTTTACCTAGAACAAGTATGAAACTAGAAGTACTTTGTATGTGTTTTTGGGTAAGCTTGCAAGAAAGTAAAGAGCACAAAAATAAAACTAGGGGATGCTAAGATAAGGACACAACTAAAGTAAATATAGCGAGTGTGGAAAAGTGGTGGTAGGAGTTGCGAAATTGTCCCTAAAGCAATTGACTACTTTACTACACCGATAGCAAGTATTATGTGGGAGAGGCCACTGCTAGCATGTCATCCCTTACTTGGAAGTCTATGCACTTATGATTGGAACTATTAGCAAGTATCCGCAACTACTAACGTTCATTAAGGTAAACCCCAACCATAGCATTAAGATATATTGGTCCTCCTTCAATCCTGTATGCATCAATTTCTATGCTAGGTTGAAGCTTCTGTCACTCTTGCCCTCCAATACATAGTCCTATCAACATACAACTAACCCTATGGTGTGATCCACGCGCGCGCTCATATGATGGGCACCAAAGGACAGCAACATAACCACAAGCAAATTAAACCAATCATAGCAATTCATCAACCATCGATAGGACAACGAAAATCTACTCAGACATCATAGGATGGCAACACATCATTGAATAATAATATGAAGCATAAAGCACCATGTTCAAGTAGAGGGTACAGCGGGTTGCGGGAGAGTGGACCACTGTAGATAGAGGGGGGAAGGTGATGGAGATGTTGGTGAAGATGGCGGAGGTGTTGGTGTAGATCGCGGTGATGATGATGATGTCCACGGCGGCGTTCCGGCACCACCGGAGGAGAGGGGGAGAGGGGACCCCTTCTTCCTCTTCTTCCTTGACCTCCTCCCTAGATGGGAGAAGGGTTACCCCTCTGGTCCTTGGCCTCCATGGCATGGGAGGGGCGAGAGCCCCTCCGAGATTGGATCTATCTCTCTGTTTCTCTCTGGTTCTGCGTTCTGTTTTCAGGCCCTTCACCGTTTCTTAAATATCCGGAGATCCGTAACTCCGATTGGGGTGAATCTTTTGCTCGGATCTTTCTCATAAAATTATGTTTCTTGCGGCAAAAGAAGAGCGTCAACCGCCTTACGGGGCGGCCACGAGGGTCAGGGGCGCGCCTGACACCCTGGGGCGCGCCCCCCTACCTCGTGCTCCCCTCAGACACCGTCTCGCTATGATTCCACTTCCCAAAAATCATAAATATTCCAAAAAAAAATCTCCATCCGTTTTTATCCCGTTTGGACTCCGTTTGATATGGATATTCGGCGAAACCAAAAACATGCAACAGATAGGAACTGGCATTGGGCACTGGATCAATATGTTAGTCCCAAAAATTGTATAAAAAGTTGCCTAAAAGTATATGGAAGTTGTAGCATATTGGCATGGAACAATCAAAAATTATAGATACGATGGAGACGTATCAGCATCCCCAAGCTTAATTCCTGCTCGTCCTCGAGTAGGTAAATGATAAAAAAGATAATTTTTGATGTGGAATGCTACCTAGCATAATTTTGATCATATGTAATATTAAGACACGAGTGATTCAAAGCAATAGTCTATCCTTTGACATAAAAATAATAACACTTCAAGCATACCAACCAAGCAATTATGTCTTATTGAAATAACATAGCCAAAGAAAGCTCATCCCTACAAAATCATATGGTCTGGCTATGCTCCATCTTCACCACACAAAGCATTCACATCATGCACAACCCCGATGACAAGCCAAGAAATTGTTTCATACTTTTGACGTCTCAAACCTTTTCAACTTTCACGCAATACATGAGTGTGAGCCATGGACATAGCACTATAGGTGGAATAGAATATGAGGATGGGGGTTATGTGGAGAAGACAAAAAGGAGAAAGTCTCACATCGACGCGGTTAATCAACGGGCTATGGAGATGCCCATCAATTGATGTCAATGTGAGGAGTAGGGATTGCCATGCAACGAATGCACTAGAGCTATAAGTATATGAAAGCTCAAACTGAAACTAAGTGGGTGTGCATCCAACTTGCTTGCTCATGAAGACCTAGGGCATTTGAGGAAGCCCATCTTTGGAATATACAAGCCAAGTTCTATAATGAAAATTCCCACTAGTATATGAAAGTGATAACTCAAGAGACTCTCTCTATGAAGAACATGGTGCTACTCTGAAGCACAAGTGTGGTAAAAGGATAGTAACATTGCCCCTTCTCTCATTTTCTCTCATTTTTTTATTTTCTTTTTTTAATATTTTTTTGTTGGGCTTCTTTGGCCTCTTTTTTTTATTTGGGCTTCTTTGGCCTCTTTTATTTTTTTGTAAAGTCCGAAGTCTCATCCCGACTTATGAGGGAATCATAGTCTCCATCATCCTTTCCTCACTGGGGCAATGCTCTAATAATGATGATCATCACACTTTTATTTACTTACAACTTGATATTACAACTCGATATCTAGAACAAAGATATGACTATATATGAATGCCTCCGGCGGTGTATCGGGATGTGCAACGATCTAGCGTAGCAATGACATCAAAAAACGGATAAGCCATGAAAACATCATGCTAGCTATCTTACGATCATGCAAAGCAATATGACAATGAATGATCAAGTCATGTATATGATGATGATGGAAGTTGCATGGCAATATATCTCGGAATGGCTATGGAAATGCCATAATAGGTAGGTATGGTGGCTGTTTTGAGGAAGGTATATGGTGGGTTTATGGTACCGGTGAAAGTTGCGCGGTACTAGAGAGGCTAGCAACGGTGGAAGGGTGAGAGTGCGTATAATCCATGGACTCTACATTAGTCATAAAGAACTCACATACTTATTGCAAAAATCTATTAGTCCTTGAAACAAAGTACTACGCGCATGCTCCTAGGGGGATAGATTGGTAGGAAAAGACCATCGCTCGTCCCCGACCGCCACTCATAAGGAAGACAATCAATAAACACCTCATGCTCCGACTTCGTTACATAACGGTTCACCATACGTGCATGCTACGGGACTTGCAAACCTTAACACAAGTATTTCTCAATTTCACAATTACTCAACTAGCACGACTCTAATATCACCATCTTTATATCGCAAAACTATTGCAAGGAATCAAACATATCATATTTAGCGATCTACAAGTTTTATGTAGGATTTTATGACTAACCATGTGAATGACCAGTTCCTGTCCTCTCTCTAAATAGATATAAGTGAAGCAAGAGAGTTTAATTCTTTCTACAAAAGATATGCACGTGCTCTAACAAATATAAGTGAAGCAAAAGAGCATTCTAAAAATGGCGGTTGTCTATGTAAAGAGAAATAGGCAATCCAAACTTCAAATGATATAAGTGAAGCACATGAAGCATTCTATAAAGCCATACTCAAAAGATATAAGTGAAGTGCAAAGAGCATTCTATAAATCAACCAAGGACTATCTCATACCACCATGGTGCATAAAAGAAAAATAAAAACCTAAATGCAAAAGACGCTCCAAGACTTGCACATATCGCATGAACAAAACGAATCTGAAAATATACCGATATTTGTTGAAGAAAGAGGGGATGCCTTCCCAGCATCCCCAAGCTTAGACGCTTGAGTCTCCTTGAATATTTACTTGGGGTGCCTCGGGCATCCCCAAGCTTGAGCTCTTGCCTCTCTTCCTTCTTCTCACATCGAGACCTTCTCGGTCATCGAACACTTCATCCACACAAAACTTCAACAGAAAACTCGTTAAGATCCGTTAGTATAATGAAGCAAATCACTAATATAAGTACTGTTGCAAACCAATTCATATTTTGTTTTTGCATTGTGTCTACTGTAATATAACTTTTTCATGGCTTAATCCACTGATATAAATCGATAGTTTTATCAAAACAAGCAAACTATGCAATCTAAAACAGAACAATCTGTAATAATCTGAACATTAACCATACTTCTGATACTTGACAAATTCTACCAAAATTAGGAAAAATAAACAATTTGTATAGGAAAGACAGTGCAAAAAGAATCAGAACCATTTGACATTCCAGCAAAAAATGTAAGATCGCGCACTACAGCCAAAGTTTCTGTCCTGCACCGTACAGACCATCAAGCAATATAAACATCCTAAAGGAAAACCTTGGCACATTACTTTTATAATACAATGGAATTGTACAAGAGGATAATTATTTTTGTTGAAAAGTTTTTGTAATTAAGATTCACAAAGTTCCCATGGGCATGAACAAAGTTCAAGGACGTCCCCCACTTCAACAATGCTCGTCTCTCTCACTTTCGCTTTTGTTTTTGAAAAAGCTTTGCGTTCCCTCTTTTATTTTTGTTGTTTTTAAACTATATGAAAGCACTCAACAGAAAAAAATGACTCTCTAAAACTTTCGGGTTGTCTCCCTGGCAGCACTTTCTTTAAAGCCATTAAGCTAAGCATATAGTGCTCAAGTAGTGAATCCACCTGGATCCCAAGGTATATCAAAGCAAATTTTAATTAGCAATGATTTGTAATTTAGTAGTGAGCACAAAGCAACATATATCAAGCAATGATGAAGTCTAACTCTCTTCCTATGCATCGGCATTTCATAAAGTAATAATTCATGCACACATAGTAAAGGCCAATGCATAGTATAAACAGTTTCTTGCAATTTTATCATGTTCGAAACATAGAGAGGTGGAGATATAGTTCCTCTCTCATAATAATTGCAAGTAGGAGCAGCAAGCACATGCATATTATATCTATCAAAATCATCATGTGTAGTAGTAAGAGGCAACCCATCAATATAATCCTTAATAAGTGCAAACTTCTCCGATATAGTGTAGTCGTGAGAATTCAAGAAGACAATAGGACTATCATGTGTGGGTGCAATAGCAACAATTTCATGTTTAACATAAGGAACTATAGCAAGTTCTGTTGGAAATATGCCCTAGAGGCAATAATAAATTGATTATTATTATATTTCCGTGTTCATGATAATCATTTATTATCCATGCTATAATTGTATTAATAGGAAACTCAGATACATGTGTGCATACATAGACAACACCATGTCCCTAGTAAGCCTCTAGTTGACTAGCTCGTTGATTAATAGATGGTTACAGTTTCCTGACCATGGACATTGGATGTCGCTGATAACGGGATCACATCATTAGGAGAATCATGTGATGGACAAGACCCAATCATAAGCCTAGCACAAAGATCATGTAGTTCGTATGCTAAAGCTTTTCTAATGTCAAGTATCATTTCCTTAGACCATGAGATTGTGCAACTCCTGGATACCGTAGGAATGCTTTGGGTGTGCCAAACGTCACAACCTAACTGGGTGGCTATAAAGGTACACTACGGGTATCTCCGAAAGTGTCTATTGGGTTAGCACGAATCGAGACTGGGATTTGTCACTCCGTGTGACGGAGAGGTATCTCTGGGCCCACTCGATAGGACATCATCATATGCGCAATGTGACCAAGGAGTTGATCACGGGATGATGTGTTACGGAACGAGTAAAGAGACTTGCCGGTAACGAGATTAAACAAGGTATCGGATATCGACAATCAAATCTCGGGCAAGTACGATACCGCTGGACAAAGGGAATTGTATACGGGATTGACTGAATCCTTGACATCGTGGTTCATCCGATGAGATCATCGTGGAACATGTGGGAGCCAACATGGGTATCCAGATCCCGCTATTGGTTATTGGCCAGAGAGGTGTCTTGGTCATGTCTGCATGATTCCCGAACCCGTAGGGTCTACACACTTAAGGTTCGAAGACACTAGGATTATAGGGAAAGTATGTACGCGGTTACTGAATGTTGTTCAGAGTCCCGGATGAGATCCCGGACGTTACGAGGAGTTCCAGAATGGTCCGGAGGTAAAGATTGATATATTGGGCGAAGGGTTTTGGAGTCCGGGAGTGTTCCGGAGGTACCAGGTGATGACCAGCATGACCGAAAGGTGTTTCGGGAGCCCCGGCAAGTGTTGGGGGGCTTCATGGGCCAAGGGAAGGGGGCAAACCAGCCCACTAAGGGGATGTGCGCCCCCCTCACCTATTCCCACGTGACCAGGGGGTTTGGGGCGCCCCATCTAGGGTTCCCACCTCCTGGCTTGGGGCCAAGTCACCCAAGGGGGAGATCCCATCTGCGCTGGCCGCCGCCCCCCTAGGGGAAACCCTAGGGCGCCTCCCCCTCCCCCTTGCCCCTATATATAGTGGAGGTTTTGGGGCTGCCCACGACACGAGATGAACTCTCCCAAGGCGCAGCCCTACCTCTCTCCCTCCTCGTCTCTCGTAGTGCTTGGCGAAGCCCTGCTAGAGTTCCGCGCTCCTCCACCACCACCACGCCGTTGTGCTGCTGTTGGACGGAGTCTTCCCCTACCTCTCCTTCTCCCCTTGCTGGATCAAGGCGTGGGAGACGTCACCAGGCTGCATGTGTGTTGAACGCGGAGGTGCCGTCCGTTCGGCACTAGGATCATCGGTGATTTGGATCACGACGAGTACGACTCCATCAACCCCGTTCACTTGAACGCTTCCGCTTAGCGATCTACAAGGGTATGTAGATGCACTCTCCTTCTCTCGTTGCTAGATTACTCCATGGATTGATCTTGGTATTGCGTAGAAAATTTTGAATTTCTGCTACGTTCCCCAACAGTGGCATCATGAGCTAGGTCTATGCGTAGTTTCTATGCACGAGTAGAACACAAAGTAGTTGAGGGCGTCGATTTTGTCAATTTACATGCCGTTACTAGTCTTATCTTGATTCGGCGGCATTGTGGGATGAAGCGCCCGGACCAACCTTACACGTACGCTTACGTGAGACCGGTTCCACCGACTGACATGCACTAGTTGCATAAGGTGGCTGGCGGGTGTCTGTCTCTCCCACTTTAGTCGGATCGGATTCGATGAACAGGGTCCTTATGAAGGGTAAATAGAAATTGGCAATTCACGTTGTGGTTTTGGCGTAAGTAAGAAATGTTCTTGCTAGAAACCTATAGCAGCCACGTAAAAACTTGCAACAACAATTAGAGGACGTCTAACTTGTTTTTGCAGCATATGCCGTGTGATGTGATATGGCCAAAGGATGTGATGAATGATATATGTGATGTATGAGATGATCATGTTCTTGTAATAGGAATCACGACTTGCATGTCGATGAATATGACAACCGGCAGGAGCCATAGGAGTTGTCTTAATTTATTTATGACCTGCATGTCAACATAAACGTCATGTAATTACTTTACTTTATTGCTAACCGTTAGCTGTAGTAGTAGAAGTAATAGTTGGCGAGACAACTTCATGAAGACACGATGATGGAGATCATGATGATGGAGATCATGGTGTCATGCCGGTGACGATGATGATCATGGAGCCCCAAAGATGGAGATCAAAAGGAGCAAAATGATATTGGCCATATCATGTCACTATTTGATTGCATGTGATCTTTATCATGTTTTACATCTTATTTGCTTAGAACGACGGTAGCTTAAATAAGATGATCCCTGTTGGGGAACGTTGCAGAAAACAAAAAATTTCCTACTCGGTTCACCAAGATCATCTAGGAGTTCATCTAGCAACGAGTGATTAGATGCATCTACATACCTTTGTAGATCGCGCACGGAAGCGTTCAAAAGAACGGTGATGATGTAGTCGTACTCGACGTGATCCAAATCACCGATGACCAGCGCCGAACGGACGGCACCTCCGCGTTCAACACACGTACGGGACGGGAGACGTCTCCTCCTTCTTGATCCAGCAAGGGGGAAGGAGAGGTTGATGAAGATCCAGCAGCACGACGGCGTGGTGGTGGATGCAGGGCGTCACAGCAGCAGGGCTTCGCCGAGACTACGAGGGAGAGACGTAACGGGGGGAGGTGGAGGCGCCAGGGGCTGGTGTAAAATCCCTCCTCTCCCCCCACTATATATAGGGGTGCCAGGGGGGGCGCCGGCCCTAGTAGATGGCATCTACTAGGGGGGGCGGCGGCCAAGGGGAGGTTTCCCTCCCCCCAAGGCACCTAGGGGTGCCTTCCACCACATGGACTCTTCCATGGTGGAAACCCTAGGCGCATGGGCCTATAGGGGCTGGTGCCCTTGGCCCATCTAGGCCAAGGCGCACCCCCTACAGCCCATGTGGCCCCCCGGGACAGGTGGCCCCACCCGGTGGACCCCCGGGACCCTTCCGGTGGTCCCGGTACAATACCGATAACCCCGAAACTTGTCCCGATGCCCGAAATAGCACTTCCTATATATAATTCTTTACCTCCGGACCATTCCGGAACTCCTCGTGACGTCCGGGATCTCATCCGGGACTCCGAACAACATTCGGGTTTCTGCATATACATATCTTCATAACCCTAGCGTCACCGAACCTTAAGTGTGTAGACCCTACGGGTTCGGGAGACAAGCAGACATGACCGAGACGACTCTCCGGTCAATAACCAACAGCGGGATCTGGATACCCATGTTGGCTCCCACATGCTCCACGATGATCTCATCGGATGAACCACGATGTCGAGGATTTAATCAATCCCGTACGCTATTCCCTTTGTCTATCGATATGTTACTTGCCCGAGATTCGATCGTCGGTATCCCAATACCTCGTTCAATCTCGTTACCGGCAAGTCACTTTACTCGTACCGTAATGCATGATCCCGTGACCAGACACTTGGTCACTCTGAGCTCATTATGATGATGCATTACCGAGTGGGCCCAGTGATACCTCTCCGTCATACGGAGTGACAAATCCCAGTCTTGATCCATGTCACCCAACAGACACTTTCGGAGATACCCGTAGTCTACCTTTATAGTCACCCAGTTACGTTGTGACGTTTGGCATACCCAAAGCACTCCTACGGTATCCGGGAGTTACACGATCTCATGGTCTAAGGAAAAGATACTTGACATTGGAAAACTCTAGCAAACGAACTATACGATCTTGTGCTATGTTTAGGATTGGGTCTTGTCCATCACATCATTCTCCCAATGATGTGATCTCGTTATCAATGACATCCAGTGTCCATAGTCAGGAAACCATGACTATCTGTTGATCAACGAGCTAGTCAACTAGAGGCTCACTAGGGACATGTTGGTGTCTGTTATTCACACATGTATTACGATTTCCGGATAACACAATTATAGCATGAATAAAGACAATTATCATGAACAAGGAAATATAATAATAATGCTTTTATTATTGCCTCTAGGGCATATTTCCAACAGTCTCCCACTTGCACTAGAGTCAATAATCTAGTTACATTGTGATGAATCGAACACCCATGGAATTCTGGTGTTGATCATGTTTTGCTCTAGGGAGAGGTTTAGTCAACGGATCTGCTATATTCAGGTCCGTATGTACTTTACAAATCTCTATGTCTCCATCTTGAACATTTTCACGAATGGAGTTGAAGCGACGCTTGATGTGCCTTGTCTTCTTGTGAAACCTGGGCTCCTTGGCAAGTGCAATAGCTCCAGTGTTGTCACAGAAGAGCTTGATCGGCCCCGACGCATTGGGTATGACTCCTAGGTCGGTGATGAACTCCTTCACCCATATTGCTTCATGTGCTGCCTCCGAGGCTGCCATGTACTCCGCTTCACATGTAGATCCCGCCACGACGCTTTGCTTGCAACTGCACCAGCTTACTGCCCCACCATTCAAAATATACACGTATCCGGTTTGTGACTTAGAGTCATCCAGATCTGTGTCGAAGCTAGCGTCGACGTAACCCTTTACGACGAGCTCTTCGTCACCTCCATAAACGAGAAACATTTCCTTAGTCCTTTTCAGGTACTTCAGGATATTCTTGACCGCTGTCCAGTGTTCCTTGCCGGGATTACTTTGGTACCTTCCTACCAAACTGACGGCAAGGTTAACATCAGGTCTGGTACACAGCATGGCATACATAATAGAACCTATGGCTGAGGCATAGGGGATGACGCTCATCTCTTCTATATCTTCTGCCGTGGTCGGACATTGAGCTGAGCTCAATTTCACACCTTGTAACACAGGCAAGAACCCCTTCTTGGATTGATCCATATTGAACTTCTTCAATATCTTATCAAGGTATGTGCTTTGTGAAAGACCTATGAGGCGTCTTGATCTATCTCTATAGATTTTGATGCCTAATATATAAGCAGCTTCTCCAAGGTCCTTCATTGAAAAACTTTTATTCAAGTAGGCCTTGATGCTGTCCAAGAGTTCTATATCATTTCCCATCAAAAGTATGTCATCTACATATAATATGAGAAATGCTACAGAGCTCCCACTCACTTTCTTGTAAACGCAGGCTTCTCCATAAGTCTGTGTAAACCCAAACGCTTTGATCATCTCATCAAAGCGAATGTTCCAACTCCGAGATGCTTGCACCAGCCCATAAATCGAGCGTTGGAGCTTGCACACTTTGTCAGCATTCTTAGGATCGACAAAACCTTCCGGCTGTATCATATACAATTCTTCCTTAAGGAAACCATTAAGGAATGCCGTTTTGACGTCCATTTGCCATATTTCGTAATCATAGAATGCGGCAATTGCTAACATGATTCGGACGGACTTCAGCTTCGCTACCGGTGAGAAAGTCTCATCGTAGTCAACCCCTTGAACTTGTCGATAACCCTTAGCGACAAGCCGAGCTTTATAGATGGTCACATTACCATCCGCGTCTGTCTTCCTCTTAAAGATCCATTTATTTTCTATGGCTCGCCGCTCAACGGGCAAGTCAGTCAAAGTCCATACTTTGTTTTCATACATGGATCCTATCTCGGATTTCATGGCTTCTAGCCATTTGTCGGAATCCGGGCCCGCCATCGCTTCTTCATAGTTCGAAGGTTCACCGTTGTCTAACAGCATGATTTCCAAGACAGGGTTGCCGTACCACTCTGGTGCGGAACGTGTCCTTGTGGACCTTCGAATTTCAGTAGGGGCTTGATCAGAAGTATCTTGATCATTGTCATTAACTTCCTCTCTAGTCGGTGCAGGCACCTCAGGAACATTTTCTTGAGTTGCGCCATTTTCCGGTTCAAGAGGTAATACTTCATCAAGCTCTACTTTCCTCCCACTTACTTCTTTCGAGAGAAACTCTTTCTCCAGAAAGGACCCATTCTTGGCAACAAAGATCTTGCCTTCGGATCTGAGGTAGAAGGTGTACCCAATAGTTTCTTTTGGGTATCCTATGAAGACGCATTTTTCCGACTTGGGTTCGAGCTTTTCAGGTTGAAGTTTCTTGACATAAGCATCGCATCCCCAAACTTTTAGAAACGACAGCTTAGGTTTCTTCCCAAACCATAATTCATACGGTGTCGTCTCAACGGATTTCGACGGAGCCCTATTTAAAGTGAATGCGGCAGTCTCTAAAGCATAGCCCCAAAAAGAAAGCGGTAAATCGGTAAGAGACATCATAGATCGCACCATATCTAACAGAGTGCGATTACGACGTTCGGACACACCATTACGCTGAGGTGTTCCAGGCGGCGTGAGTTGTGAAACTATTCCACATTTTCTTAAGTGTGCCCCAAACTCGTGACTCAAGTATTCTCCTCCACGATCTGATCGTAGAAACTTGATTTTCCTGTCACGTTGATTTTCAACCTCACTCTGAAATTCCTTGAACTTTTCAAAGGTTTCAGACTTGTGTTTCATTAAGTAGATATACCCATACCTACTTAAATCATCAGTGAGGGTGAGAACATAACGATAGCCACCGCGAGCCTCAACACTCATTGGACCGCACACATCAGTATGTATGATTTCCAATAAGTCGGTTGCTCGCTCCATTGTTCCTGAGAACGGAGTCTTGGTCATTTTACCCATAAGGCATGGTTCGCATGTGTCAAATGATTCATAATCAAGAGACTCTAAAAGTCCATCAGCATGGAGCTTCTTCATGCGTTTGACACCTATGTGACCAAGGCGGCAGTGCCACAGGTATGTGGGACTATCATTATCAACCTTACTTCTTTTGGTACTCACATTATGAACATGTGTAGCATCACGTTCGAGATTCATAAAGAATAAACCATTCACCATAGGAGCATGACCATAAAACATATCTCTCATAAAAATGGAACAACCATTATTCTCAGATTTAAAAGAGTAGCCATCTCGAATTAAACGAGATCCCGATACAATGTTCATGCTCAAAGCTGGCACTAAATAACAATTATTAAGGTTTAAAACTAATCCCGAAGGGAGATGCAGAGGTAGCGTGCCGACGGCGATCACATTGACCTTGGAACCATTCCCGACGCGCATCGTCACCTCGTCCTTTGCCAGTTTCCGCTTATTCCGCAGCCCCTGCTTTGAGTTACAAATGTGAGCAACTGCACCGGTATCAAATACCCAGGAGCTACTACGGGCACTAGTAAGGTACACATCAATTACATGTATATCACATATACCTTTTGTTTTGCCGGCCTTCTTATCCGCTAAGTACTTAGGGCAGTTCCGCTTCCAGTGACCGCTTCCCTTGCAATAAAAGCACTCAGTCTCGGGCTTGGGTCCATTCTTTGGCTTCTTCCCGGCAGCTTGCTTGCCGGGCGCGGCAACCTCCTTGCCGTCCTTCTTGAAGTTCTTTTTACCCTTGCCTTTCTTGAACTTAGTGGTTTTATTGACCATCAACACTTGATGTTCCTTCCTGACTTCTACCTCTGCTGATTTCAGCATAGCAAATACTTCAGGAATGGTCTTTTCCATCCCCTGCATATTGAAGTTCATCACAAAGCTCTTGTAGCTTGGTGGAAGCGACTGGAGGATTCTGTCAATGACCGCATCATCCGGGAGATTAACTCCCAGCTGAGTCAAGCGGTTATGCAACCCAGACATAGTGAGTATGTGCTCACTGACAGAACTGTTTTCCTCCATCTTACAGCTGAAGAATTTGTCGGAGACTTCATATCTCTCGACCCGGGCATGAGCTTGGAAAACCATTTTCAGCTCTTCGAACATCTCATATGCTCCATGTCTCTCAAAACGCTTTTGGAGCCCCGGCTCTAGGCTGTAAAGCATGCCGCACTGAACGAGGGAGTAGTCATCGAAACGTGCCTGCCAAGCGTTCATAACATCTTGTTCTGCAGGGAGAACGGGTGCGTCACCAAGCGGTGCTTGTAGGACATAATCTTTCTTGGCAGCTATGAGGATGATCCTCAGGTTCCGGACCCAGTCCGTATAGTTGCTGCCATCGTCTTTCAGCTTGGTTTTCTCTAGGAACGCGTTGAAGTTGAGGACTACGTTGGCCATTTAATCTACAAGACATATTGTAAAATATTTAGACTAAGTTCATGATAATTAAGTTCAACTAATCAAATTATTAATGAACTCCCACTTAGATTAGACATCCCTCTAGTCATCTAAGTATTACATGATCCGAGTTAAACTAGACCGTGTCCGATCATCACGTGAGACGGACTAGTCAACATCGGTGAACATCTTCATGTTGATCGTATCTTCTATACGACTCATGCTCGACCTTTCGGTCTTCTGTGTTCCGAGGCCATGTCTGTACATGCTAGGCTCGTCAAGTCAACCTAAGTGTTTGCATGTGTAAATCTGTCTTACACCCGTTGTATGTGAACGTCTGAATAAAACACCCGATCATCACGTGGTGTTTTGAAACAGCGAACTGTCGCAACGGTGCACAGTTAGGGGGAACACTTCTTGAAATTAGTATGAGGGATCACCTTATTTACTACCGTCGTTCTAAGTAAACAAGATGCAAAACATGATAAACATCACATGCAATCAAATAATAAACGTGACATGATATGGCCAATATCACATAGCTCCTTTGATCTCCATCTTGGGGCTCCATGATCATCTTGTCACCGGCTTGACACCATGATCTCCATCATCATGATCTCCATCATCGTGTCTCCATGAAGTTGCTCGCCAACTATTACTTCTACTACTATGGCTAACGCGTTTAGCAATAAAGTAAAGTAATTTACATGGCGTTTCTTGATGACACGCAGGTCATATAAAAGAATAAAGACAACTCCTATGGCTCCTGCCGGTTGTCATACTCATCGACATGCAAGTCGTGATTCCTATTACAATAGCATGAACATCTCATACATCACATATAGATCATTCATCATTCATCACAACTTTGGCCATATCATATCACAAACCACTTGCTGCAAAAACAAGTTAGACGTCCTCTAATTGTTGTTGCAAGTTTTACGTGGCTGAATTAGGGTTCTAGCAAGAACGTTTTCTTACCTACGTTAAAGCCACAACGTGATTTGTCAACTTCTATTTACCCTTCATAAGGACCCTGTTCATCGATTCCGCTCCAACTAAAGTAGGAGAGACAGACACCCGCCAGCCACCTTATGCAACTAGTGCATGTTAGTCGGTGGAACCGGTCTCACGTAAGCGTACGTGTAAGGTTGGTCCGGGCCGCTTCATCCCACAATACCGCTGAAGCAAGAAAGGACTAGTAACGGCAAGAAAGTTGACAAATCTACGCCCACAACAAATTGTGTTCTACTCGCGCAAGAAGAACTACGCATAGACCTAGCTCATGATGCCACTGTTGGGGAACGTTGCAGAAAACAAAAATTTTCCTACTCGTTTCACCAAGATCATCTAGGAGTTCATCTAGCAACGAGTGATTAGATGCATCTACATACCTTTGTAGATCGCGCACGGAAGCGTTCAAAAGAACGGTGATGATGTAGTCGTACTCGACGTGATCCAAATCACCGATGACCAGCGCCGAACGGACGGCACCTCCGCGTTCAACACACGTACGGGACGGGAGACGTCTCCTCCTTCTTGATCCAGCAAGGGGGAAGGAGAGGTTGATGAAGATCCAGCAGCACGACGGCGTGGTGGTGGATGCAGGGCGTCACAGCAGCAGGGCTTCGCCGAGACTACGAGGGAGAGACGTAACGGGGGGAGGTGGAGGCGCCAGGGGCTGGTGTAAAATCCCTCCTCTCCCCCCCACTATATATAGGGGTGCCAGGGGGGGCGCCGGCCCTAGTAGATGGCATCTACTAGGGGGGCGGCGGCCAAGGGGAGGTTTCCCTCCCCCCCAAGGCACCTAGGGGTGCCTTCCACCACATGGACTCTTCCATGGTGGAAACCCTAGGCGCATGGGCCTATAGGGGCTGGTGCCCTTGGCCCATCTAGGCCAAGGCGCACCCCCTACAGCCCATGTGGCCCCCCGGGACAGGTGGCCCCACCCGGTGGACCCCCGGGACCCTTCCGGTGGTCCCGGTACAATACCGATAACCCCGAAACTTGTCCCGATGCCCGAAATAGCACTTCCTATATATAATTCTTTACCTCCGGACCATTCCGGAACTCCTCGTGACGTCCGGGATCTCATCCGGGACTCCGAACAACATTCGGGTTTCTGCATATACATATCTTCATAACCCTAGCGTCACCGAACCTTAAGTGTGTAGACCCTACGGGTTCGGGAGACAAGCAGACATGACCGAGACGACTCTCCGGTCAATAACCAACAGCGGGATCTGGATACCCATGTTGGCTCCCACATGCTCCACGATGATCTCATCGGATGAACCACGATGTCGAGGATTTAATCAATCCCGTACGCTATTCCCTTTGTCTATCGATATGTTACTTGCCCGAGATTCGATCGTCGGTATCCCAATACCTCGTTCAATCTCGTTACCGGCAAGTCACTTTACTCGTACCGTAATGCATGATCCCGTGACCAGACACTTGGTCACTCTGAGCTCATTATGATGATGCATTACCGAGTGGGCCCAGTGATACCTCTCCGTCATACGGAGTGACAAATCCCAGTCTTGATCCATGTCACCCAACAGACACTTTCGGAGATACCCGTAGTCTACCTTTATAGTCACCCAGTTACGTTGTGACGTTTGGCATACCCAAAGCACTCCTACGGTATCCGGGAGTTACACGATCTCATGGTCTAAGGAAAAGATACTTGACATTGGAAAACTCTAGCAAACGAACTATACGATCTTGTGCTATGTTTAGGATTGGGTCTTGTCCATCACATCATTCTCCCAATGATGTGATCTCGTTATCAATGACATCCAGTGTCCATAGTCAGGAAACCATGACTATCTGTTGATCAACGAGCTAGTCAACTAGAGGCTCACTAGGGACATGTCGGTATCTGTTATTCACACATGTATTATGATTTCCGGATAACACAATTATAGCATGAATAAAGACAATTATCATGAACAAGGAAATATAATAATAATGCTTTTATTATTGCCTCTAGGGCATATTTCCAACAATCCCTCCCTAAAATTTCAAGAAAGTGTTCTCCCTAACTGTGCACCATTGCGAAGGTTCGTCATTTCGAAGCACCACGTGATGATCGGGTGTGATAGATTCTTACGTTCGAATACAACGGGTGTTGACGAGCCTAGCATGTACAGACATGGCCTCGGAACACATGCGAAACACTTCGGTTGACTTGACGAGCCTAGCATGTACAGACATGGCCTCGGAACACGGAGGACCAAAAGGTCGAACATGAGTCGTATAGAAGATGCGATCAACATGAGATGTTCACCGATGACGACTAGTCCATCTCACGTGATGATCGGACATGGCCTAGTTGATTCGGATCATGTATCACTTAGATGACTAGAGGGATGTCTATCTGAGTGGGAGTTCATGAAATAATCAGATGAACTCAATTATCATGAACATAGTCAAAAGGACTTTGCAAATTATGTCATAGCTTACGCTTTAGTTCTACTGTTTTAGATGCGTTCCTAGAGAAAATTTAGTTGAAAGTTGATAGTAGCAATTATGCGGACTAGGTCTGTATACTGAGGATTGTCCTCATTGCTGCGCAGAAGGATTATGTCCTTAATGCACCGCTCAGTGAGCTGAACCTCGAACGTCGGTTATGGATGTTGCGAACATCTGACATACACGTTTTGATGACTACATGATAGTTCAGTGCGTAATGCTAAATGGTTTAGAATTGAGGCACCAAAGATGTTTTTGAAACATCACAGAACATATGAGATGTTCCAAGGACTGAAATAGGGATTTCAGGCTAGTGCCCACGTCAAGAGGTATGAGACCTTTGACAAGTTTCTTAAGCCTGCAAACTAAGGAGAAAAGCTCAATCGTTGAGCATGTGCTCAGATTCTATGAGTACAACAATCGCTTGAATCGAGTGGCAGTTGATCTTCCAGATGAGATAGTGATGGTTCTCCAAAGTCACTGCCACCAAGCTACTAGAGCTTCGTGATGAACTATAACATATCAGGGATAGATATGATCCTTGAGCTATTCGCAACACCGCGAAAATAGAAATCAAAAGGGAGCATCAATTGTTGATGGTTAGTAAGAAAGGCAAGGGCAAGAAAGGGATACTTCATGAAACGGCAAATTAGTTGCTCTAGTGAAGAAACCCAAGGTTGAACCCAAGCCCGAGACTAAGTGCTTCTGTAATAAGGGGAACGGTCACTGAAGCGGAACCACCCTAGATACTTGGTAGATGAGAAGGCTGGCAAGGTTGACAGAAGTATGTATCGGACATACATTATATTAAATGTGTACTTTACTAGTACTCCTAGTAGCAGCAGGGTATTAGATACCGGTTCGGTTGCTAAGTGTTAGTAACTCGAAATAAAAGGCTACAGAATAAACGGAGACTAGCCAAAGGTGAGACGACGATAGGTGTTGGAAGAGTTTCCAAGGTTGATGTGATCAAACATCGCATGCTCCGTCTACCATCGGGATTGGTGTTAAACCTAAATAATTGTTATTTGGTGTTTGCACTGAGCATGGACATGATTAGATTATGTTCATCGCAATACGGTTATTCATTTAAGGAGAATAATGGTTACTCTATTTATTTGAATAATACCTTCAATGGTCTTGCACCTGAAATGAATGGTTCATTGAATCCCGATCGTAGTGATACACATGTTCATGCCAAAAATATAAGATAGTAATGATATTACCACATATTTGTGGCACTGCAAGTCATATTGGTATAAAACGCATGAAGAAGCTCCATGTTGATGGATAGTTTGGACTCACTTGATTTTGAATCACTTGAGACATGCAAATCATACCACATGGGCAAGATGACTGAAAGGCCTTGTTTTCAGTAAGATGGAACAAGAAAGCAACTTGTTGGAAGTAATACATCTTGATGTGTGCAGTCCAATGAGTGCTGAGGCATGTAGTGGATATCGTTGTGTTCTTACTTCACAGATGATTTGAGTAGATGCTGAGTATATTTACTTGATGAATCACGAGTCTGAATTATTGAAAGGTTCAAGTAATTTCAGGGTGAAGTTGAAAGATCGTCGTGACAAGAGGATAAAATATCTATGATATGATCATAGAGATGAATATCTGAATTATGAGTTTGGCACAGAATTAAGACATTGTGGAAATGGTTTCACAACTGACACAGCCTGGAACACCATAGTGTGATGGTGTGTCCGAACATCATAACTGCACCCTATTGGATATTATGTATACCATGATGTCTCTTATCGAATTACCACGATAGTTTATGGGTTAGGCATAAGAGACAACCACATTCACTTTAAATAGGGCACCACATAATTCCGTTTGAGTCGACACCGTATGAACTATGGTTCGGAGAAACCTAAGCTGTCGTTTCTTAAAAGTTTGGGGCTGCGACGCTTATGTGAAAATGTTTCAGGCTGATAAGCTCGAACCCAAAGCGGATAAATGCATCTTCATAGGACACCCAAAACAGTTGGGTATACCTCCTGTCTCAGATCCGAAAGCAATAGGGATTGTTTCTAGAATCATGTCCTTTCTCGAGAAAGAGTTTCTCTCGAAAGAATTGAGTGGGAGGAAGATAGAACATGATAAGGTTGTTGAACCTTTACTTCAACCAGAGAGTAGCGCAGCACAGGAAAAATGTTTCTGTGGCACCTGCCTCAGTTGAAGAGAAAGCTAATGATGATGATCATAAAGCTTCAGATCGAGTTACTATCGAACCTCAAAGGTTGACAAGGGTGTGTACAACTTCTAAGTGGTAACCCTGTATTAAAGGTCACGTTGTTGGACAACGATGAACCTATGAGCTATGGAGAAGCGATCGTGGGCCCGGATTCCGAAAATTGGCTTGAGGCCATAAAATCCGAGAGAGGATCCATGTATGAAAACAAAGTGTAGACTTTGGAAGAACTACTTGATGGTCGTAAGGCTATTAGGTACATGTGGATTTTAAGAAGAAGACGGATGTGGACGGTAATGTCACCATCTATGAAGCTCGACTTGTGGCGAAGAGTTTTTCACAAGTTCAAGTAGTTGACTACGATGAGATTTTCTCACCCGTAGCGATGCTTAAGTCCGTCGGAATCATGTTAGCATAAGCTGCATTTATGAAATCTGGCAGATGGATGTCAAAACAAGTTTCCTTACCAGTTTTCATAAGGAAAGGTTGTATGTGATACAATCAGAAAGGTTTTGTCGATCCTAAGGATGATAAAAGGTAGGCTAGCTCCAGCGATCCTTCCATGGACTAGAGCAAGCATCTCGGAGTCGGAATATACACTTTGATGGAGTAATCAAAGTTTATGGGTTTATAGAAAGTTTGTTAGAAACTTGTATTTATAATAAAGTGAGTGGGAGCACTATGACATTTCTGATAAGTATATGTGGATGACATATTGTTGATCCGAAATGATGTAGAATTTCTGGAAAGCATATAGGGTTATTTGAAAGGTGTTTTTCAATGGAAAACCTGGATTAAGCTACTTGAACATTGAGCATCAAGATCTATAAGGATAGATCAAAAACGCTTAATGGTACTTTCAAATGAGCACATGCCTTGACATGATCTTGAAGGTGTTCAAGATGGATCAGCCAAAGGAGTTCTTGCCTGAGTTGTAAGGTATGAAGTTAAGACTTAAAGCTCGACCACGGCAGAAGAAAGAGGAAGGACGAAGGTCGTCCCCTATGCTTTTGTCATAGGCTCTATATGGTATGCCATGCTGAGTACCGCACCTGATGTGTGCCTTGCAACATGTCTGGCAAGAGGGTACAAAGGTGATCTAGGAGTAGATCACCAGATAGCGGTCAAAATTATCCTTAGAGGAATAAGGATATGTTTCTCGGTTATGGAGGTGACAAAGAGTTCGACGTAAAGAGTTACGTCGATGCAAGCTTAACACCTATCCGGATAGCTCTGAGTAGAGATACCGGATACTTATAATGGAGCAACAATTTAGAATAGCTCCAAGTAGAACAATTATTTGAAATGGCTCCAAATATAGCGTAGAGATTTGCGAAGTACATACGGATCTGAATGTTGCAGACCCGTTGACTAAAACCTCTCTCACAATCAACATGATCAAACCCAGAACTCATCGAGTATTAATCACATAGTGATGTGAACTAGATTATTGAGTCTAGTAAACTCTTTGGATGTTGGTCACATGGCGATGTGACCTGTGAATGTTAATCACATGGCGATGTGAACTAGAATATTGAAACTAGTGCAAGTGGGAGACTCTTGGAAATATGCCCTAGAGGCAATAATAAATTGATTATTATTATATTTCCTTGTTCATGATAATCGTTTATTATCCATGCTATAATTGTATTGATAGGAAACTCAGATACATGTGTGGATACATAGACAACACCATGTCCCTAGTAAGCCTCTAGTTGACTAGCTCGTTGATCAATAGATGGTTACGGTTTCCTGACCATGGACATTGGATGTCGTTGATAACGGGATCACATCATTAGGAGAATCATGTGATGGACAAGACCCAATCATAAGCCTAGCACAAAGATCGTGTAGTTCGTATGCTAAAGCTTTTCTAATGTCAAGTATCATTTCCTTAGACCATGAGATTGTGCAACTCCCGAATACCGTAGGAATGCTTTGGGTGTGCCAAACGTCACAACGTAACTGGGTGGCTATAAAGGTACACTACGGGTATCTCCGAAAGTGTCTGTTGGGTTGGCACGAATCGAGACTGGGATTTGTCACTCCGTGTGACGGAGAGGTATCTCTGGGCCCACGCGGTAGGACATCATCATATGCGCAATGTGACCAAGGAGTTGATCACGGGATGATGTGTTACGGAACGAGTAAAGAGACATGCTGGTAACGAGATTGAACAAGGTATCGGATACCAACGATCGAATCTCGGGCAAGTACAATACCGCTAGACAAAGGGAATTGTATACGGGATTGACTGAATCCTTGACATCCTGGTTCATCCGATGAGATCATTGTGGAACATGTGGGAGCCAACATGGGTATCCAGATCCTGCTGTTGGTTATTGGCCGGAGAGGTGTCTCGGTCATGTCTGCATGATTCCCGAACCCGTAGGGTCTACACACTTAAGGTTCAATGATGCTAGGGTTATAGGGAAAGTATGTATGCGGTTACCGAATATTGTTCGGAGTCCCGGATGAGATCTCGGACGTTACGAGGAGTTCTGGAATGATCCGGAGGTAAAGATTGATATAGTGGACGAAGGGTTTTGGAGTCCGGGAGTGTTCCGGAGGTACCGGGTGATGACCAGCATGACCGAAAGGTGTTTCGGGCGCCCCGACAAGTGTTGGGGGGCTTCATGGGCAAAGGGAAGGGGGCAAACCAGCCCACTAAGGGGCTGTGCGCCCCCCTCACCTATTCCCACGTGACCAGGGGGTTTGGGGCGCCCCATCTAGGGTTCCCACCTCCTGGCTTGGGGGCCAAGTCACCCAAGGGGGAGATCCCATCTGCCCTGGCCGCCGCCCCCCTAAGGGAAACCCTAGGGCGCCTCCCCCTCCCCCTTGCCCCTATATATAGTGGAGGTTTTGGGGCTGCCCACGACACGAGATGAACTCTCCCAAGGCGCAGCCCTACCTCTCTCCCTCCTCATCTCTCGTAGTGCTTGGCGAAGCCCTACTAGAGTTCCGCGCTCCTCCACCACCACCACGCCGTCGTGCTGCTGCTGGACGGAGTCTTCCCCTACCTCTCCTTCTCCCCTTGCTGGATCAAGGCATGGGAGACGTCACCGGGCTGCATGTGTGTTGAACGCGGAGGTGCCGTCCGTTCGGCACTAGGATCATCGGTGATTTGGATCACGACGAGTACGACTCCATCAACCCCGTTCACTTGACCGCTTCCGCTTAGCGATCTACAAGGGTATGTAGATGCACTCTCCTTCCCTCATTGCTAGATTACTCCATAGATTGATCTTGGTGTTGCGTAGAAAATTTTGAATTTCTGCTACGTTCCCCAACAAGTTCATCTCCATAAGCATCATTCATATTGGCATCTTGGCCACAAGCATAGCAGGCATCATCAAAAAGGGATATTTCAAGAGAATCAACGGGATCATAATAGTCATCATAGCAATCATCATTCGGTAAGCACGAAGGGGAATTAAACAATGTATGAGTTGAAGAGTTACTCTCATTAGAAGGTGGGCACGGGTAGCTAATCCGCTCTTCCTCCTTTTGTTCTTCGCTCTCCTCATCATCTTTTTCATCCAATGAGCTCACAGTTTCATCAATTTCTTCTTCCATAGACTCCTGCAGAATATTAGTCTCTTCTTGGACAAAGGAGTACTCCTCAATATATTGTTTAACATAAGCATTAGAAACATAATTCTCATAACAATATTCAAGTATGGCAAAATTTTCAGATTTGTGAAAAGTAGCATCATACTTTTCAATCAAAGAGGCGATTTCATAAGCACCCTTAAAAGCAACAAATTCTTCAATTTGTTGAACATCATAGTCACTATAAACACCTTTAGCATACGAAGATACGATTCCATTATCACTAAACTCACATTGGTAGGGAAGGTGTTTCTTAGGGTTTTCAGAACAACAAGTAAAATCATAAATTTCACATAAATTCCAAGCATAGCATTGTAAACGTTGAATTTGACCCCATAATAGTTTCCCTTTCTCAGATATTCGGTGTCGCACATAACAAGCATGCTCATCTAAAGATTTGCCCTCAACTAAGCTAGTTGGGGTTTCAGCACGATCACATAGGGATCGAAGATGATCCAAGTAATAAGCTTCAGCAGTGTAATAGATTCTGAGTGGTTCTTCAACCATTGGTTCAGTAGGTACAACTAATTTTTTTGGTATTTTGCGTTTCCTACCCATAACTAGAGATAGAAAACAACTAAGAACAGCAAATAAAAATTACTTAGTGATAAAGCAAACAAGCACACACGAGAATATTCACCCCACGCTATTGCTCCTCGGCAACGGCGCCAGAAAAACGTCTTGATAACCCACAAGTATAGGGGATCGCAACAGTTTTCGATAAGTAAGAGTGTCGAACCCAACGAGGAGCTAAAGGTAGAACAAATATTCCCTAAAGTTCTATCGACCACCGATACAACTCTACGCACGCTAGACGTTCGCTTTACCTAGAACAAGTATGAAACTAGAAGTACTTTGTATGTGTTTTTGGGTAAGCTTGCAAGAAAGTAAAGAGCACAAAAATAAAACTAGGGGCTGCTAAGATAAGGACACAACTAAAGTAAATATAGCGAGTGTGGAAAAGTGGCGGTAGGAGTTGCGAAATTGTCCCTAAAGCAATTGACTACTTTACTAGACCGATAGCAAGTATTATGTGGGAGAGGCCACTACTAGCATGTCATCCCTTACATGGAATTCTATGCACTTATGATTGGAACTATTAGCAAGCATCCGCAACTACTAACGTTCATTAAGGTAAAACCCAACCATAGCATTAAGATATATTGGTCCCCCTTCAATCCCGTATGCATCAATTTCTATGCTAGGTTGAAGCTTCTGTCACTCTTGCCCTCCAATACATAGTCCTATCAACATACAACCAACCCTATGGTGTGATCCACGCGCGCGCTCATATGATGGGAACCAAAGGACATCAACATAACCACAAGCAAATTAAATCAATCATAGCAATTCATCAACCACCGATAGGATAATGAAAATCTACTCAGACATCATAGGATGGAAACACATCATTGAATAATAATATGAAGCATAAAGCACCATGTTCAAGTAGAGGGTACAGCGGGTTGCGGGAGAGTGGACCACTGTAGATAGAGGGGGAAGGTGATGGAGATGTTGGTGAAGATGGCGGAGGTGTTGGTGTAGATCGCGGTGATGATGATGATGGCCACGGCGGTGTTCCGGCACCACCGGAGGAGAGGGGGAGAGGGGCCCCCTTCTTCCTCTTCTTCCTTGACCTCCTCCCTAGATGGGAGAAGGGTTTACCCTCTGGTCCTTGGCCTCCATGGCATGGGAGGGGCGAGAGCCCCTCCGAGATTGGATCTATCTCTCTGTTTCTCTCTGGTTTTGCGTTCTGTTTTCTAGCCCTTCACCGTTTCTTAAATATCCGGAGATCCGTAACTCCGATTGGGGTGAATCTTTCGCTCATATCTTTCTCATAAAATTATCTTTCTTGCAGCGAAAGAAGAGCGTCAACCGCCTTACGGGGTGGCCACGAGGGTCAGGGGCGCGCCTAACACCCTGGGGCGCACCCCCCTACCTCGTGCCCCCCTCGGACACCGTCTCGCGATAATTCCACTTCCCAAAAATCATAAATATTCCAAAAAAATCTCCGTCCGTTTTTATCCCATTTGGACTCCGTTTGATATGGATATTCTGCGTAACCAAAAAATATGCAACAGACAGGAACTGGCACTGGGCACTGGATCAATATGTTAGTCCCAAAAATAGTATAAAAAGTTGCCAAAAAGTATATGGAAGTTGTAGAATATTGGCATGGAACAATCAAAAATTATAGATACGACGGAGACGTATCATTTGGCCCGGACGGATTTATTATATCCGGAGTGACGATCACCGTCACGTGCCGTGGGGCGCCCGCGCGATCCATAGATCGATCTTGTTTGCCTCGCCTTGTCCTCCAATATGTCTCACAGGTCTGGCGCGTTTTCCCGTGCCTTAAAATGTTTTGAGCGGCGCCGGGGTGCGGCTTGAGTGGAGGCCGAGAGGCCTCTCTGTCGCGGCCACGAGGTGGCCGATCGGCCGTATCATGCGCTGGTGATGTAGGTTTAGGTGCTTCCTTCTCTAATCGGGGTAGCAAACTGCGCTTTGGGTAGCTCTTGGAGAGGCGTTCGAGTTCATATTCTTCGGCAGCAAGGACTTTAGTCCATCTGTCGGCTAGCAGATCTTGATTAGCTCTAAGTTGTTGCTATTTTTTCTTGAGGCTGCTCGTCATGGCCATAAGCCTGCGTTTGAAACGCTCTTGTTCGACGGGATCCTCTGGAACGACGAATTCGTCGTCGTCGAGGCTTGCCTCGTCTTCGGAGGGAGGCATATAATTATCACCCTCGACCTCTCTGTCTGTCGCTCTCTCATGAGGGCTGGCTTCTCCATCCTCATGTGCTGAATCTTGCTGGAGGGGGTGTCCTTCGGCGCTATCCGGAGTTTTATTATCTTCTGTGCCAGAATCATCGTTTTTGCTTTGGCGGGATTTAGAGCGGCGCCGCTGACGCCGACGCTTAGGTTGTTTCTTGGAGGGGTCATCCCCCGCCGTTCCATCGCCATCCCCTTCTTTTGGGGTATCCACCATGTATATGTCGTACGACGAGGTGGCTTTCCAGTGCCCTATAGGTGCTGGTTCTTGATCGTCTCCTGCATCGACGTCCATACCGTCGATGTCTTCGGAGTCGAAGTCGAGCATGTCGGTTACAGTGGCTACAAAGTGGGTGGTGGATGGGCTTTGAATTTCTTCATCGTCCGTATCCCAACCTTGCTGACCGCAGTCCGGCCAGGGCTCTCCTGATAAAGAGAGAGACTTTAATGACTTCAGAATATTTCCAAAGGGCGAGTGCTGAAAGATGTCCGCGGCGGTAAACTTCATGATCGGCGCCCAATCGGATTCGATTGGCAGGGGCGTGGAGAGCTCGGAGTCCGGATAGGAGTCCGGCCCCTCGGAGTCACGGGCCTTGCGGAGTGCGGGGCTGGTGTTCGGCTTGATCGCCGTTGGGATCGCAGTCCCTGAGGCGGCATCCAACCACTCATCCTCGATTGACGCAGTTGGTTCCGAATCAAGGGTCGGAACCGATGCGTGTGCGGCCTCCAGGGTAATGTTCGGTGGCAGAGCTAGATCATGCCCATCGCGACAGTGCGGCGCGCTCGGCTGTGGCTCGAATCCGTCGAAGATCAAGTCCCCCGCGGATGTCAGCCGTGTAGTTTAAACTTCCGAATCTGACCTGATGGCCAGGGGCGTAGCTTTCGATCTGCTCCAGATGGCCAAGCGAATTGGCCCACAGTGCGAAGCCGCCAAAGACAAAGATCTGTCCGGGGAAAAAAGTCTCACCCTGGACTGCATCGTTATTGATGATCGGGGGAGCCATCGGGCCTGAAAGCGACGACATAGAGGAACTCTCAATGAAAGCACCAATGTCGGTGTCAAAACCGGCGGATCTCGGGTAGGGGGTCCCGAACTGTGCGTCTAGGCGGATGGTAACAGGAGACAAGGGACACAATGTTTTACCCAGGTTCGGGCCCTCTTGATGGAGGTAAAACCCTGCGTCCTGCTTGATTAATATTGATGATATGGGTAGTACAAGAGTATATCTACCACAAGATCAAGGAGGCTAAACCCTAGAAGCTAGCCTATGGTATGATTGTTGTATGTTGTCCTACGGACTAAAACCCTCCGGTTTATATAGACACCGGAGAGGGTTAGGGTTACACAAAGTCGGTTACAGTGGTAGGAGATCTAAATATCAGCATCGCCAAGCTTGCCTTCCACGCCAAGGAAAGTCCCATCCGGACACGGGACGAAGTCTTCAATCTTGTATCTTCATAGTGCAGGAGTCCGGCTGAAGGTATAGTCCGCCATCCGGACACCCCCTAATCCAGGACTCCCTCAACCTTCATCCTTCCTCTTTCTTCTGCCGTGGTCAATCTTTGAGTCTTACTCAACTTCACACCTTACAACTCAGATAAGAATCCCTTCTTTGACTCATCTATTTTGAACTCCTTCAAAAACATGTCAAGGTGTGTGTTCTTTGAAAGTATCATCAGGCGTCTTGATCTATCTCTATAGATCTTGATGCCCAATATGTAAGTAGCTCTATCCAGGTCTTCCTTTGAAAATCACTCTTCAAACAACCGTTTATGCTTTCCAGAAATTCTACATCATTTCGGATCAACAATATGTCATCCACATATACTTATCAGAAATGTTTGTAGTGCTCCCACTCACTTTCTTGTAAATACAAGTTTCTATCAAACATTGTATAAACCTAAAAGCTTTGATCACTCCATCAAAGCATATATTCCGACTCCGAGATGCTTGCTCTAGTCCATAGAAGGTTCGCTGGAGCCAGCATATCTTTAGCATCCTTAGGATCGACAAAAACTTTGATTGCATCACATACAACTCTTTTTTACGAAAACTGGTAAAAAAACTTGTTTTGACATCCATCTGTCTGATTTCATAATCGAAAAATATAGCTAATGCTAACATGATTCCGACGGACTTAAGCATCGCTACGGGTGAGAAAATCTCATCGTAGTCAACTCCTTGAACTTGTGAAAAACTCTTTGCCACAAGTCGAGCTTCATAGACGGTGACATTACTGTCCGCGTTTGTCTTCTTCTTAAAGATCCATTTATTCTTAATGGCTTGCCGATCATTGGGCAAGTCCACCAAAGTCCACACTTTGTTCTGATACATGGATCCTATCTCGGATTTCATGGCTTGTAATCATTTTTCGGAATACGGGCCCACAATCACTTCTCTATAGCTCGTAGGTTCATTGTTGTCTAACAACATGATATCTAAGACAGGATTACCGTACCACTCAGGAGTAGTTGATGACCCACAAGTATAGGGGATCTATCGTAGTCCTTTTGATAAGTAAGAGTGTCGAACCCAACGAGGAGCAGAAGGAAATGATAAGCGGTTTTCAGCAAGGTATTCTCTACAAGTACTGAAATAAGTGGTAACAGATAGTTTTGTGATAAGGTAAATTGTAATGAGCAACAAGTAACAAAAGTAAATAAGGTGCAGCAAGGTGGCCCAATCCTTTTTGTAGCAAAGGACAAGCCGGACAAATTCTTATATAAGGAAAAGAGCTCCCGAGGGCACATGGGAATATCATCAAGCTAGTTTTCGTCACGCTCATATGATTCGCGTTCGGTACTTTGATAATTTGATATGTGGGTGGACCGGTGCTTGGGTGTTGTTCTTACTTGAACAAGCATCCCACTTATGATTAACCTCTATTGCAAGCATCCGCAACTACAACAAAAGTATTAAGGTAAACCTCACCATAGCATGAAACATATGGATCCAAATCAGCCCCT
This sequence comes from Triticum aestivum, assembly GCF_018294505.1. Lineage (NCBI taxonomy): Eukaryota > Viridiplantae > Streptophyta > Magnoliopsida > Poales > Poaceae > Triticum > Triticum aestivum. Next base: position 45,009,231 of record NC_057797.1, read on the forward strand.
TACGAAGCAACACATAAACTAGGGTTTAAGCTTCTGTCACGCTAGCAACCCATCATCTACTTATTACTTCCCAATGCCTTCCTCTAGGCCCAAATAATGGTGAAGTGTTATGTAGTTGACGTTCACATAACACCACTAGAGGTTAGACAACATACATCTCATCAAAATATCGAACGAATACCAAATTCACATGACTACTAATAGCAAGACTTCTCCCGTGTCCTCAGGAACAAACGTAACTACTCACAAAGCATATTCATGTTCATAATCAGAGGGGTAATAGTATGCATAAAGGATCTGAACATATGATCTTCCACCAAGTAAACCAACTAGCATCAACTACAAGGAGTAATCAACACTACTAGCAACCTACTAGCACCAATCCCGGACTTAGAGACAAGAACTGGATACAAGAGATGAACTAGGTTTTGGAGATGAGATGGTGCTGGTGAATATGTTGATGGAGATTGCCCTCTCCCGATGAGAGGAGCGTTGGTAATGACGATGGTGATGATTTCCCCCTCCCGGAGGGAAGTGTCCCCGGCAGAACAGCTCTGCCAGAGCCCTAGATTGGTTCCGCCAAGGTTCCGCCTCGTGACGGCGGAGTCTCGTCCCGAAAGGTTGCTTATGATTTTTTTCTCATCGAAAGACTTCATATAGGAGAAGATGGGCGTCGGAGAGCCACCAGGGGGCCCACGAGGTAGGGGGGCATGCCCAGGGGGGAGGGGCGCGCCCCCCACCCTCGTGAGCAGGGTGTGGGCCCCCTGGCCTTCATCTTTCGCGATGATTTTTCTTTATTTATTTTAAGATATTCCATGGAGTTTCAGGACTTTTGGAGTTGCGCAGAATAGGTCTCCAATATTTGCTCCTTTTCCAGCCAGAATTCCAGCTGCCGGCATTCCCCCTCTTCATGGTAAACCTTGTAAAATAAGAGAGAATAGCCATAAGTATTGTGACATAACGTGAAATAACAGCCCATAATGCAATAAATTATAACATAAAAGCATGACGCAAAATGGACGTATCAACTCCCCCAAGCTTAGACCTCACTTGTCCTCAAGCGAAAAGCCGATAACAATAAATATGTCCTGATGTTTAGAGGTAGAGGCGTCGATAAAAATAAAATACGGACATGAAGGCATCATGATTGTTTCATAATAGCAACATATATAGATTTGTCATATGATTACTTATGTTCAAGTGATGATCTTTTCACAATGCAAAAGTATGAATCAGAAACCTTATTAGGCGCTAACAAATTATAACCTCGGTCATTGAAGCAATTGCAATTTATCATAACATCGGAAGGAGTCTATGTCAGAGCTTAAAAGCAAGTCCACATACTCAACTATCACTTAGTCCTTCATAATTGCTAACACTCACGCAATACTTGTGGTTATGAAGTTTCAATCAGACACAGAGAAAGATTGGGGCTTATAATGTTGCCTCCAAACTTATTCACCTTTGGGTGATGTCAACAATAATAGTTCATGCTAACGTACATCCAATTGGATATATATATCAGGATCACCCCACCATGAAGTGCTTGCCAAAGGATAAAATGAAAAAGGGAAAGGTGAAGATTACCTTGACTCTTGCATAAGATAGAGGATAATAACAAAAGATAGGCCCTTCGCAGAGGGAAGCAGAGGTTGCCATGCGCTTTTATGGTTGGGTGCACAAAATCTTAATGCAAAAGAACGTCACTTTATATTGCCCCTTGTATGTGAACCTTTATTATGCAGTCCGTCGCTTTTATTGCGTCCACAACAAGTTCGTACAAAGCTTATTTCTCTGCACTAATAAGTCATGCATATTTAAAGAGCAATTTTTATTGCTTGCACCGATGACAACTTACTTGAAGGATCTTACTCAATCCATAGGTAGATATAGTGGACTCTCATGGCTAAACTGGTTTAAGGGTATTTGGAAGCACAAGTAGTATCTCTACTTGGTGCTGAGAATTTGGCTAGCATGAGGGGGAAAGGCAAGCTCAACATGTTTGAATGATCTATGCCAATATACTTTAACTGAGATGCGAGAAAACATAACCCATTACGTTGTCTTCCTTGTCCAACATCAACTCTTTAGCATGTCATACTTAATGAGTGCTCCCAATTATGAAAGATGTCAATGATAGTATATCTATATGTGAAACCTCTCTCTCCTTATTACTTCCTATTAATTGCCATGATGACTAAAGCTATATTTTCCAACTCCTAACAACTTTTTAATCATCATACTCTTTCTATGTGAAGTCATTACTCTCAGTAAGATCAATATGAACTCTTTGTTTCTTTTTATTCTTTCTTTTATTCACTCAAGATCATGGCAAAATAATCAAGCCCTTGACTCAACACTAATCTTTATTATATATAGCTCACGGACTAGATTGCATAGAGGGATCATAAAGCAAACTTCAAAACTAGATCATGTCGTGATTTTATTCTACTAAATCAAGATACTACTAATAGGATCGAACTAAGAAAAATGGTAAAGATAGGAGTTGTGATGGTGATACGATACCGGGGCACCTCCCCCAAGCTTGGCAGTGGCCAAGGGGAGTGCCCATACCCATGTGATGAGGTCTTCTTCTTTGTTGTTGGAGGTGGAGGTGTTGTTGATGACGCAAGCTTGTCGTCCCCTTCCATGGCATAGGCTCACCCTCATAGAAGGATGATCGAGTCTCCGGAATTCTCAAATCTGCAACGGAAACAGCTCGAAACGAAAACAGGGGATATTTGCGTGATACGGGGGTCAAAACCTTCGGGAGAATATATAATGAATTTTTACCGACCAAAAGACGTATCGTGCAGGAAAATGGAGTCCGGAGGGCACACGAGGTGCTCACGAGGTAGGGGGCGCGCCCAGGGGGGTAGGGCGCGCCCTCCACCCTCGTGGAGGGCTCGTGTCCTCCTTGGACTGCTACCTATTTTTCTATTTTTCTAAATATTCCAAAATGGAGAAATATTGCCTTAAAAATTGTTTTGGAGTCGGTTTACTTACCGTACCACATACCTATTCCTTTTCGGAGTCCGGAATGTTATGGAAAGTGTCCCTTATGTATTCCTCCGGGGTTACGGTTTCAATAACATTGGTTTCAACATTTATAGGATTACCTGAGATATAGTGCTTGATTCTTTGACCGTTTACCACCTTCGGATTTGTGCCTTCGAAATTGTTGATTTTTATGGCACCGGAACGATAGACCTCCTCGATAACGTAGGGACCTTCCCATTTAGAGAGAAGTTTTCCTGCAAAAAATCTTAAACGAGAGTTGTATAGCAATACATAATCGCCTACATTAAACTCACGCTTTTGTATCCTTTTTTCATGCCATCTTTTAACTTTTTCTTTAAACAACTTGGCATTTTCATAGGCTTGGGTTCTCCATTCATCAAGTGAGCTAATATCAAATAACCTCTTCTCACCGGCAAGTTTGAAATCATAGTTAAGCTCTTTAATAGCCCAAAATGCCTTATGTTCTACTTCGAGAGGTAAGTGACATGCTTTTCCATAAACCATTTTATACGGAGACATACCCATAGGATTCTTATATGCAGTTCTATATGCCCATAATGCATCATCAAGTTTCTTGGACCAATTCTTTCTAGACCTATTAACAGTCTTTTGCAAAATTAATTTGAGCTCTCTATTACTCAATTCTACTTGACCACTAGACTGTGGGTGATAAGGAGATGCAATTCTATGATTAACGTCATATTTGGCAAGCATTTTACGGAAAGCACCGTGAATAAAGTGTGAACCACCATCAGTCATTAAATACCTAGGGACTCCAAACCTCGGAAAAATAACTTCCTTAAGCATTTTAATAGAAGTGTTATGATCAGCACTACTAGTTGGAATAGCTTCTACCCACTTAGTAACGTAATCAACAGCAACTAAAATAAGAGTGTATCCATTGGAGGCAGGAAAAGGTCCCATATAATCAAAGCCCCAAACATCAAATGGTTCAATAACAAGTGAATAATTCATAGGCATTTCTTGACGTCTACTAATATTACCAATTCTTTGACATTCATCACAAGATAAAACAAACTTACGGGCATCCTTGAAGAGAGTAGGCCAATAAAAACCAGATTGCAATACCTTATGTGCAGTTCTATTTCCAGCGTGGTGTCCTCCATAAGCTTCGGAGTGACACTTGCGTAGGATCTGTTCCTGTTCATGCTCAGGTACACAACATCTAATAACACCATCTACTCCTTCTTTATAAAGATGTGGGTCATCCCAAAAGTAATGTCTCAAATCATAAAAGAACTTTTTATTTTGTTGGTATGTGAAGCTAGGTGGTATAAATTTAGCAACAATATAATTAGCATAATCAGCATACCATGGAGTGCTATGAGAAGTACTTATGACATTTAATTGTTCATCAGGAAAGCTATCATCAATAGGTAGTGGGTCATCAAGAACATTCTCTAACCTAGATAAGTTGTCTGCAACTAGATTCTCATGCCGGGGTACTGATCCACGGGCACCTACGGGACCGGCGGACCGGGTCCCTTTCGGTTCGGCGGGGGCGGAGATCGTGCAAAGAGCAAATCGAGGCGATGCACGCGAGCGGTTTACCCAGGTTCGGGCCGCACGGATGCGTAAAACCCAACTCCTGCTTTGTGGTTTCTATTGATTTCTTGCCCGGGAGCGCGGAGTGCTACAGTACACACCAGCAGCTAGCGAGACCGAGCGTGAGTGTTCTTGAGCTAGCTCCCCCCCCCCCTCAACGTTGCACACGGGCCTCCTTTTATATGCTCAAGGGGTTACCGACTGGTGGCAACGGAGGTAAAGGGCAAAAATGGAAAGGTGTTGTGGTAGGCACAGCTACCTGCTACAGTGTATCATACCTAACCCTGACGGTAGGGGACAAGGGCCTTAAATGCCCGTCTGTGTCGCCTAAACAGTGTGAAAAGGGACCGCTAGGGACGCCACCATTCGCCACGATGGCGATCTTGTCAGCGCCGCTTGCCACCGCACGCCGCTGGCTACACAGCCTCCCGCCACGTACGCCTGGAAGGGCCCCAAAGCGACACGTTGGTGGTTGTGCTGGAGCGTGGGCCCAGGGAGGTGGCTTGCCGCGGCAAGCGCCTTGCCGTTGTCGTTGTCTTGTCGCGTCCGGGAGCTTGTCGCTCACCGGGCCTTGCCGGGGCGCGTGGTGCACCGCGGCAAGTTCCTTGCAATGCCTTGGGTGGCCTTCCCGGCAAGCTCCTCTTGCCGGGGTCTTGGGATGCTTTTGTTAGCCTTCCCGGCAAGCTCCTCTTGCCGGGGTCTTGTCTTCTTAGCTTGGACACTTTGTTCTTGAATGGCTCCAGAGGAACCACGGAGGATCTTGGCGGTCACCCGGCAAGCCTTGCCGCGGGATGCTGCGACTGCCCGTGCACAAGTTCGGGATACTAGGGTACCCCTACTCTAGTACACCGACATCTCAGCTCCTTTTCTATCAACAATATGCAAATCAAATTCTTGCAGCAAGAGAACCCATCTAATAAGTCTAGGTTTAGCATCTTTCTTTTCCATAAGATATTTAATAGCAGCATGATCAGTGTGAATAGTTACTTTAGAATCAACAATACAGGGTCTGAATTTATCGCAAGCAAACACAACTGCTAAAAGTTCCTTTTCGGTAGTAGCATAATTTCTTTGAGCATTGTCTAGAGTCTTACTAGCATAATGGATAACATTTAAGTTCTTATCAACTCTTTGCCCTAGAACAGCACCTACAGCATAATCACTAGCATCACACATAATTTCAAAGGGTAAATTCCAATCAGGTGGCTAAACAATAGGTGCAGAGACTAATGCTTTCTTAAGTATTTCAAATGCTTCTACACAATCATCATCAAAGGCAAATGGTACATCTTTTTGTAATAAATTAGTCAGAGGCCGAGAAATTTTTGAGAAGTCCTTAATGAACCTCCTATAAATCCTGCGTGACCAAGGAAACTTCGTATACCTTTGATGTCCTTGGGACATGGCATCTTTTCAATAGCGTCAACCTTGGCTTTATCAACTTCAATACCTCTTTCAGAAACTTTGTGCCCCAAGACAATACCTTCATTAACCATAAAGTGGCACTTTTCCCAATTCAAGACAAGATTAGTTTCTTCACATCTCTGCAAAACTCGATCAAGATTGCTCAAGCAATCATCAAAAGAGGAACCATAGACGGAAAAGTCGTCCATGAAAACCTCACAAATCTTTTCACAAAAATCAGAGAATATAGCCATCATGCATCTTTGAAAGGTAGAAGGTGCATTACATAAACCAAAAGGCATACATCTATAAGCAAAAGTACCAAAAGGGCATGTAAAAGTAGTCTTTGATTGATCTTTAGCCGACACAAGTATTTTAGAGAAACCAGAATAACCATCTAGAAAGCAATAATGTGTATGTTTGCATAATCTATCAAGCATTTGATCAATAAAAGGTAAGGGGTAATGATCTTTCTTAGTGGCTTTATTTAATTTGTGGAAATCAATTACCATCCTATAACCTGTAATAATTCTTTGAGGAATCAATTCATCTTTATCATTAGGGACAACAGTAATACCTCCCTTCTTAGGGACACAACGGACAGGACTTACCCACTGACTATCAGCAACGGGATAAATTATACCTGCCTCCAGAAGCTTGAGTATTTCCTTCCTTACCACTTCTTTCATTTTAGGATTCAAACGTCGTTGAGGATCACATACTGGTTTAGCATCCGCTTCCAAATTTATTTTATGCTGACATAGAGTGGGACTAATGCCCTTAAGATCATCAAGAGTATATCCAATAGCGGCATGGTGCTTCTTCAGAGTTTTCAATAATCTTTCTTCTTCATGCTTTGAAAGGTTAGCACTAATAATAACAGGATATATTTTCTTTTCATCAAGATAAGCATACTTAAGATTACCAGGCAACGGTTTAAGCTCAAAAACGGGATCACCCTTGGGTGGAGGAGGATCCCCTAGGATTTCAACAGGCAAATTGTGTTTCAGAATAGGTTCCTGTTTAAAGAATATTTCATCTAGTTCCTTTCTTTCATTCATAAACATATCATTTTCATGGTCTAGCAAATAGTGTTCTAAAGGATCACTAGGAGGTACAGCAATAGAAGCAAGACCAATAATTTCATCCTTACTAGGAAATTCTTCCTCACGATGTTGTTTACTGAATTTAGAGAAATTAAACTCATGAACCATATCATCCAAGCCAACAGTAACAACATTCTTTTTGAAGTCTATCGTAGCATTAACAGTATTCAAGAAGGGTCTACCAAAAATAATGGGACAAAAGCTATCTTGTGGAGAACCAAGAACAAGAAATTCAGCGGGATATTTGGTTTTCCCACACAAGACTTCAACATCTCTAACAATTCCCATTGCAGATATAGTATCTCTATTGGCAAGTTTAATTGTAACATCAATATCTTCTAACTTAGCAGGTGCGATATCATGCATAATTTCTTTATATAAGTCAATGGGTATAACACTAGCACTAGCACCCATATCACATAAGCCATGATAACAATGATCTCCTATTTTAACAAAAATAACAGGCAGGCCTACCACAGGTCTATGTTTATCTCTATCACAGGGTTTAGCAATTCTAGCAGTTTCACCAGAGAATTCAATGACATGCCCATCAATATTATCAGACAAGAGATCTTTAACAATAGCAATATTAGGTTCTACTTTGACTTGCTCAGGAGGTGTATAAGTTCTAGTATTGCTTTTACAAACAACAGTTGAAGCTTTAGCATGATCCTTTACTCTAGCAGGGAAAGGTGGTTTCTCAACATAAGAGGTGGGAACAATAGGATCATTATAAGTGATGGTCTTTTCTTCAACTTTAATATGTGCAGCTACTTTTACTTTTATGGGAGGATGATATTTAAACCACTTCTCCTTGGGGAGATCAACATAAGTAGCAAAAGATTCACAGAAAGAAGCTACTATCTCAGAGTCAAGTCCATATTTAGTGCTAAACTTACGGAAAATATCGGTATCCATAAAAGATTTAACACAATCAAACTTAGGTGTCATACCTGACTCCTTACCTTCGTCGAGGTCCCAATCTTCAGAGTTGTGTTTAATTCTATCCAATAAATTCCATCTGAATTCAATAGTCTTCATCATAAAAGAGCCAGTACAAGAAGTATCGAGCATGGTGCGATTGTTATCAGAAAGCCGAGCATAAAAATTCTGGAGAATTGTCAATTTTGAGAGCTCATGATTGGGGCATGAATATAACATTGATTTAAGCCTCCCCCAAGCTTGAGCGATGCTTTCTCCTTCGCGAGGCCAAAAATTATATATATATAATTGCGATCACGATGAACAAGATGCATAGGGTAATACTTTTGATGAAATTCTAATTTCATTCTTTTATAGTTCCATGATCTCATATCATCACATAGCCTATACCATGTCGATGCGTCTCCCTCCAAAGATAAAGGGAAAGCCTTCTTCTTAACAACATCATCGGGTATACCTGCAAGCTTAAATAATCCACAAATATCATCCAAATAGCGTAGATGCTCGTCGGGATGCTTTGTCCCATCTCCTGTGAAAGTATTAGCAAGCAGTTTTTCAATAATACCCGAAGGAAATTCAAAAGGAGTTTCATTTTCAATAGGTTCAGTAGGTTGAGGAGCAACTCTTTGCTCTACTGTACGGGGTGAAGATACCCCGAACAAGCCCCTCATAGATTCAGTTTCCATAGTAACAAGTGACAGAAAATTTCAGCACACTATATAAATTTTTCCTTACCAAATTCCACCTATCAAAGGCGCTACACTCCCAGGCAACGGCGCCAGAAAAGAGTCTTGATAACCCACAAGTATAGGGGATCTATCGTTGTCCTTTCGATAAGTAAGAGTGTCAAACCAAACGAGGAGCAGAAGGAAATGATAAGCGGTTTTCAGCAAGGTATTCTCTACAAGTACTGAAATAAGTGGTAACAGATAGTTTTGTGATAAGGTAAATTGTAATGAGCAACAAGTAACAAAAGTAAATAAGGTGCAGCAAGGTGGCCCAATCCTTTTTGTAGCAAAGGACAAGCCGGACAAATTCTTATATAAGGAAAAGAGCTCCCGAGGACACGTGGGAATATCGTCAAGCTAGTTTTCATCACGCTCATATGATTCGCGTTCGGTACTTTGATAATTTGATATGTGGGTGGACCGGTGCTTGGGTGCTGTTCTTACTTGAACAAGAATCCCACTTATGATTAACCTCTATTGCAAGCATCCGCAACTACAACAAAAATATTATGGTAAACCTAACCATAGCATGAAATATGGATCCAAATCAGCCCCTTACGAAGCAACGCATAAACTAGGGTTTAAGCTTCTGTCACTCTAGCAACCCATCATCTACTTATTACTTCCCAATGCCTTCCTCTAGGCCCAAATAATGGTGAAGTGTTATGTAGTCAACGTTCACATATCACCACTAGAGGTTAGACAACATACATCTCATCAAAATATCGAACGAATACCAAATTCACATGACTATTAATAGCAAGACTTCTCCCGTGTCCTCAGGAACAAACGTAACTACTCACAAAGCATATTCATGTTCATAATCAGAGGGGTAATAATATGCATAAAGGATCTGAACATATGAGCGTCCACCAAGTAAACCAACTAGCATCAACTACAAGGAGTAATCAACACTACTAGCAACCTACTAGCACCAATCCCGGACTTAGAGACAAGAATTGGATACAAGAGATGAACTAGGGTTTGGAGATGAGATGGTGCTGGTGAAGATGTTGATGGAGATTGCCCTCTTCCCATGTGTCCTCGGGAGCTCTTTTCCCATGTGTCCTCGGGAGCTCTGTTACCACTTATTTCAGTACTTGTAGAGAATACCTTGCTGAAAACCGCTTATCATTTCCTTCTGCTCCTCGTTGGGTTCGACACTCTTACTTATCAAAAGGACTACGATAGATCCCCTATACTTGTGGGTCATCAACTACTCCTGAGTGGTAGCACTTAGTCTCAGGTTTGGGTTCAACCTTGGGTTCCTTCACTTGAGCGGCAACTGTTTGCCATTCATGAAGTTTCCCTTCTAGCCCTTGCCCTTCTCGAAACCAGTGGTCTTGTTAAACCATCAACACTTGATGCTCCTTCTTGATTTCTACCTTTTGTGGTCTTAAGCACCGCGAACAGCTCCGGGATCATCTCCATCCCTTGCATGTCATAGTTCATCACGAAGCTCTAGTAGCTTAGTGATAGTGACTAGAGAACTCTATCAATCACTATCTTATCTGTAAGTTTAACTCCCACTTGATTTAAGTGATTGTACCACCCGGTCATTCTGAGCACATGCTCACTAGCTGAGCTATTCTCCTCCATCTTGTAGGCAAAGAACTTGTCAGAGGTCTCATACCTCTCAACACGGGCATGAGCCTGAAATCCCAATTTCAGCTCTTGGAACATCTCATATGTCTTATGGCGTTCAAAACGTCATTGGAATCCCGATTCTAAGCCGTAAAGTATGATGCACTAAACTATCAAGTAGTCATCAGGACGTGTATGTCAGGTGTTCACAACATCCACGGACGACGTTGTAGGGGTTTGCACATCGAGCGGTGCATCAAAGACGTAAGCCTTCTATGTAGCAGTGAGGACACTCCTTGGACTACGGACCTAGTCCGCATCATTGCTTACAATATCTTTCACTTAATCTTTCTCTAGGAACGTATTGAAACAGGGAGCTACAACGCGAGTTATTGATCTACTACCCTTTTTGCAAAGACAACTTAGACTATTGTTCATGATAAATAAGTTCATCTAATCAAATTTAATGAACTCCCACTCAGATAGACATCCCTCTAGTCATCTAAGTGATGCATGATCCGAGTCAACTAGGCCGTGTCCGATCATCACGTGAGACGGACTAGTCATCATCGGTGAACATCTTCATGTTGATCGTATCTTCTATACGACTCATGTTCGACCTTTCGGTCTTCCGTGTTCCGAGGCCATGTCTGTACATGCTAGACTCGTCAAGTCAACCTAAGTGTATTGCGTGTGTAAATCTGGCTTACACCCGTTGTATGCGAACGTTAGAACCTATCACACCCGATCATCACGTGGTGCTTCGGAACAACGGACCTTAGCAACGGTGCATAGTTAGGGGGAACACAATTCTTGAAATTATTGCGAGGGATCATCTTATTTAAGCTACCGTCGTTCTAAGCAAATAAGATGTAAAAACATGATAAACATCACATGCAATCAAATAGTGACATGATATGGCCAATATCATTTTGCTCCTTTTGATCTCCATCTTCGGGGCGCCATGATCATCATCGTCACCGGCATGACACCATGATCTCCATCATCATGATCTCCATCATCGTGTCTTCATGAAGTTGTCTCGTCAACTATTACTTCTACTACTATGGCTAATGGTTTAGCAATAAAGTAAAGTAATTACATGACGTTTATGTTGACACGCAGGTCATAAATAAATTAAGACAACTCCTATGGCTCCTGCCGGTTGTCATACTCATCGACATGCAAGTCGTGATTCATATTACAAGAACATGATCAATCTCATATATCACATATATCATTCATCACATCCTTTTGGCCATATCACATCACGCGACATATGCTGCAAAAACAAGTTAAACGTCCTCTAATTGTTGTTGCAAATTTTTACGTGGCTGCTATAGGTTTCTTAGCAAGAACGTTTCTTACCTACGCCAAAACCACAACGTGATATGCCAATTTCTATTTACCCTTCATAAGGACACTTTTCATCGAATCCGATCCGACTAAAGTGGAAGAGACAAACATCCGCTAGCCACCTTATGCAACTAGTGCATGTCAGTCTGTGGAACCTGTCTCACGTAAGAGTACGTGTAAGGTCGGTTCGAGCCGCTTCATCCCACAATGCCGCCGAATCAAGATAAGACTAGTAACGGCAAGTAAATTGACAAAATCGACGCCCACAACAACTTGTGTTCTACTCGTGCATAGAAACTACGCATAGACCTAGCTCATGATGCCACTGTTGGGGATCATTGCAGAATTTTAAAATTTTCTACGCATCACCAAGATCAATCTATGGAGTCATCTAGCAACGAGGGAGAGGAGTTATGAAAAACATGCTACTACTAAGTACGTATAGCAATAGCGTGTGCAGACCAACGCTACTGCTAACCTTTTGCTGTAGCGCCTTATTAGTAGCGCGGCACCCCGCGCTGCTACTAGGCCAAAAACCAGCGCTACTGCTAGGCTTTTCCCTAGTAGTGGTATGTCCAATAGTTTAATTAACAACCATCTATAATGCTTTTCCATGTCATCTAAAAAGTGCTAAATGTTGCTTCCACATTTTGGCTGGTGGTTTTAGTTGTCCATGAAAGACTGGTAGCAAAAAATTGGAAAAACATCCACTAAATTCTTCAAGGGACTAGACAATGGATAGTCATTAGCAAAATCATTCGAAATCACACATCGTCTGAGGCTTTGAGCTCTGTTTTAATCTTCCATCCATCGTTGTAGCTCCCAAATCCAGGAAGGTTGTGATGGGGTGGATTAGGGATCTTTGGCATCGCCTGAACCGCAGCTCGATTTTCCTAAAACTTCTCCCTGATTTTTCTCGATTTTTTATGTTTTCAGGAAAATATTTGAAACTTAAAATATCAAGAAACATAGCTATGGTGGTGTATAGAATCTTTGGGAAGACCGGTGTATCGAAGTTCGTCAAACCTCTTCTAGGTCAGTCGTAGTTGAAGTACACTCTCTTCTGCAACATATTCATTGTTTAGGGTAGGGGAGAGATGATGTCATGGCAAATATAGTGCTTTTGGAGCACTCTTCCGTTTTGTTTCCCATCCTAGTCTTTTGCGGCACTTCCTGTTTATTTATTTTGTTAGGTCTCGACTTCTCCGCTATGATCTCTCCAGTAGTTCATATAGGAGCTATTGACGTTTCATTCCTATTCGTGGTTATGATGTTCAATATTCAAATAGCAGAGATTCACGAAGAATTAGGTTTATCCAATCGCCTTTAGGGTTTTACTTTATCCAGTTCAATCCAATACTTGTGTGGAGTTTCTTCGCTCCAAATATGATTTTCACATGAGTTGCCCACACAAGTTAGTTACTGCCATCAGTGGGAATTTCGGTTGTTTGTTTTGATCATCTACATAATTTATACAATGATTGCATGAGTTTACAGCAGGTAATAAAAGTGTTAACATTGTACTCGCAGCTTGTAAATTTCTTGAGATTTTATCAGTAATTTTCCCTAATGGCAACTTTATTTTTCTAGTGATTTTATCAGTAATTTTCTATTTACCCATCTAGAGTACTAGTTTGGTAGCGATTTCTGGCGTTCGCCCTCTATCATACGGGCAGTAGGGACTACAGAGCACAGTATTTTACACAACAATTGCATTCACAGCTTGACAAGTGTTAACTGGAATAACGAAAAAAAAAAAGAAACTGAACAACCCGAATAACAAAATAACCTCCATGGATGTAATTAGTATGGCAGTCATCATCTCCTAAATGTTAGTACATATTCAGAGTACAAGCAGTAAAGCTGTAATAATTGGCAGGGAAAGAATTATACAGTTTAATATAGGGGAGCAAAGACAAGTTGATGTGGTTTAACTAACCGCTCCCTGCAAGCTCGGGAAAGCAGCAGAAAAAAGCCTCACATCACAACAGCATCACTATGATCAGTCCTCGGCCATGAAGTGGTTGAGGCTGTACATGGCGATCCCCACTACCCCGCCGAAGGCCGCGCCCTTGAGCCCGGAGAGGACGGCCGCGAGCGGCCCCCGGCGGATGGAGCAGAGGGCGTTGGCGCCGCCCCAGGCGATGAGCGCGTTGATGGGGTCGTCCTCCTGGTTCGCGTGCTCCATGGCGCAGTGAATGGCTCTGACGGCGCCGAGCCAGGCTGCCCAATGGCCGACGCGGGGCGCGTTCGTGAGGACTCCCTGGGCACCGCCGGCGAGGCGGCGGCCTTTGGCGTTGCGGGCGCCCTTGAGGAAGTAGAAGGCGGAGCCTCCAGCGGCGCCAAGGATGACGACGAGGCCTGCCTTCCCGGCGATGTCCTGTAGCGGCATCTGCTCCGTCGACGTGCCTATCACGGTCGGCATGGGTGCTGTGGCGAAGGTGGGGCGGCGGTGGCTTGAGTTGCAAGTTGGGGACGACGGCACCGCGCGCGACCTATAAATCAGGGACGTGGGGTGGCTCGGGTTTGGAGTTTGGACCCCTCGCGTCTACTGCAAGACATCGATACACGAAAGATTGCGTACGTCCACGGTAGTCGTGGTGGGTTCCAAGTTTTCGCGTTCCGAATAAGATTGGAAACTCCTTGGCTCCATCCGGATGCAAACAGCCCCGAGTCATCCGCCTCCGATGTGCGACACGCGTCATGTGGCCTCCCCACACGCGTAGGGTTAAAAAATTCAACGAAATTTCAGTGAAATTTTTGAAATTTCACATATTTCAGTGGGGTTCGAAACATTTTTACCACTGAAATTTTGATGTAGATTTTAAGATTTCAAAATAAATTTAAATTATGTCAGTATTCATTAAAATTAAGTGAAATTTAAAATCTTAAAATCTGAAATAATTTCTGAAATATGCGTAATTTCTGAAATTGGGTATATTTCAGTGAGGTCCAAATTTTTTTGTTTCCGAAATTTAAAACCTTGCGCGTAGCATCCTCTGATCCTTATACCGAACATCACAAGCTCTCTGGTTCTCTACGACCATCGGTCCATCTCACGAAGTTTTTTCAACCTCATGCAACGACGTGAGCCATGGCGGCGCGCCCGCGGCTAACGGCACGAGCCGCCGGCCGTCTGCGGAGCTCGCCTGTCGTCTGTGGAGCTCGCCTGTTGTCATGCCGAGTGGTATGCGTTGTAAGGAACTGCCACAAACGAACACTTGTGCTGCAAGCTCGGGCATCACCGGGATGTTTCGACGACCATGACAAGGCGTGTTCCATGGCTGTGACGTGGCTCCTCACCGTAGCACCGGATGTTGGTATGCTGCAATGACGCTGCAACGGCACTGGCGATGTTGCGAGGAGGGGTGGGATGTTGTGGGGGTGCATTTTCAAGGACCACGGTGATGCTTTGACGACCACAACAAAGCGTGTTTCGACGACGTCGACGGTCATTACTGCTATGAGGCAGAACGCGGATTTTTAGAGCACGGGCTCCTGGACACCCCCTATCCTCACCGTCTAATGTTGCTTTGAAATCCATGCTACACAACTAACTTACTACATGAAAACTTTCTCTTTTTTGTTTCTTCAAAACAAAACAACAAATGAACTTGAAACTTTCCAGGACAACAAAACATTCTTAGAACAATGCGAGATAAAACTTTCAGATTTTTTTTGTCCAAGAAAACTATAGAAAATGAGATTTTTTTTTTAATTAAAAAATCTCATCTTTAGTATTTATGATGCACGAAAAAATCTGAAAGTTTTTTCCCACATTCTAGTAAGAATGTTTTGTGCTGAAAAGTTTGAAGTTCATATGTTAAACTATACGGGAGAAACAAAAAAGAGAAAAAAGTTACATGAATCGCGATGCAGAATTGGATGGCTAGATAAAGGGGTGTCCATGAGCCTAAGCTCCGCAGGATATTTGCCTTGTGAGGCATGCTTGCTTCAACGACCATGACAGCGAGGCGTGTTTCAACGGCGTTGACAGCCGCAGCCATGCTGCGAGGCGTGCTTCAATAAGATGGTGTGTCGATGCTTCGAAGAGCACGATACATCGCCGCAGTGATGAGGCGTGCTGCAACTGCGTCGACGGTCGCGGCCATGTTGAGTGTTGCGCTTCAATGGTTATGACAATGCTTCGACGACAACGACTCATCGCCGCGGCGACGAGGCATACCGCGACGGTCGTGGCCATGCTGCCTGCCACGCGCCCACGCTTCAATGGTTGCGACAATGCTTCGATGACCACGACGCATCGCCGCGGCGAAGAGGCATGCTTCAATGGCTGTGGCAATGCTTCGACGACTACAATGACATGGACGATCACAACGATGTGTCAACGCGTGCTTAAACGAACACGGCGATGATGCATGTCGCTACGCTTCGGCATTCTTTGACGACCAGGGCAACGAAGCATGCTGCGATGCAGCTGGCCATGCTGCAATCGCTGCTGTGAGGGTAGGAGCAGTGCTACGACAACCTGCTGCAAAGGTCGATGGCAGGTGAAGCCAATCTTTTGTCGTAAGTGGCACTAATGTTGTAACGAGTGTCGAGGACGCTGTGATGAACAGGCCACCGATACTGGCATGGAGTGGCACTGCTGCCGCAGCCCGCAGGAGACAGAGGCGCTATGGTGCTATGAGCAGGGTGATGGTATGCCCGCTGTGAGTCAAAAGCGAGTAACGCTGCAAGAAGGGAGACTCGGTGTTTGCATGACGTGGTCGCGTCGGAGCGGGGCCAGTGGAAGAGATCAAATGGGTTGGACATGTCGCATCGGACGACTTCAGAGGCGACTTATTATATTTGCATATAGTTGAGTATAATGATTATTAGAAAGTTCTCCCTTCGTTTCAAAATACTTGACTTCCATTTATCAAAAAATAAATATACCTATATACTAAAACATGTCTAGATACATCTATCTTATGAATAATGAAAGGCATGTATTGTGGAACGGAAGGAGTATAGGATAAACTAGGATTTATTCCTGCCTTGACTTGTACTCCAAGATAACCATGTACTTATATATATACCCATGAGGCTCAAACAATACAACCGTCGATTTCACGCATTTCTCTCTATCCCTTCTAACATGGTACCAGCCTAACCGATCCAACCCTAGCCGTCGCCTGCCGCTTTCACCTTGTGTGCCGCCCCCGGGGCGGTCGACCACCATGACTGCCACCGAGGGCCCCGCCGCCTGTACCAATGGTCCGTCTGCCGGTCGTGTTGACCGGCTGCCCTAGAGAGTCTTTTTCGCGATCTCTTGATCCAGGTTTTTTTTCTTTCTCGCCGGTCGCGTTGATCAGCATTTACTTTTTTGGCTTTCTGATCTAAGATTGGTTTGCGTCGCCCACCGCTGCCGTCGACCCCGCGCCTCTACTCCCACACCGGTGCGACCACCGGGCCTCCTCCTTTACCCGGCGGCCTCGCGCCAGGCGGTGGCCCATCACCGTCACCGTTCGCGCGCTGGCACCCGTCGTTCTACGCAGGCCATCGCCGCCCTGCTTCGACCGAGACTCCTGCATCGCCCGACCCGGCGGCCTCGTGCTACCTCTTGAGCACTGCGTTGGATTTCCCCGAAGAGGAGAGGATGATGCAGCAAAGTAGCGTAAGTATTTCCCTCAGTTTTTGAGAACCAAGGTATCAATCCAGTAGGAGGCCACGCGCGAGTCCCTCGTACCTACACAAAATGAATAGCTCAACGCAACCAACGCGATTAGGGGTTGTCAATTCCTTCACGGTCACTTACGAGAGTGAGATCTGATAGAGATGATAGATAATTTTTTTGGTATTTTTGATATAAAGATGCAAGGTAAAATAAAAGGCAAAATAAAAAAGCAAAGCAATAATAAAGTGATTGGAGATTGATATGATGAGAATAGACCCGGGGGGCATAGGTTTCACTAGTGGCTTCTCTCAAGAGCATAAGTATTTCTACGGTGGGTGAACAAATTACTGTTGAGCAATTGACAGAATTGAACATAGTTATGAGAATATCTAGGTATGATCATGTATATAGGCATCACGTCCGAGACAAGTAGACCGACTCTTGCATGCATCTACTACTATTACTCCACTCATCGACCACTATCCAGCATGCATCTAGAGTATTAAGTTAATGAAAACAGAGTAACGCCTTAAGCAAGATGACATGATGTAGAGGGATAAATTCATGCAATATGATAAAAAACCCATCTTGTTATCCTCGATGGCAACAATACAATACGTGTGTTGCTGCCCCTTCTCTCACTGGGTAAGGACACAGCAAGATTGAACCCAAAGCTAAGCACTTCTTCCATTGCAAGAAAAACCAATCTAGTAGGCCAAACCAAACTAATAATTCGAAGAGACTTGCAAAGATAACCAATCATACATAAAAGAATTCAAAGAAGATTCAAATATTGCTCATAAATAATCTTGATCATAAACCCATAATTCATCGATCTCAACAAACACACCGCAAAAAGAAGATTACATCGAATAGATCTCCACGAGAGAGGGGGAGAACATTGTATTGAGATCCCAAAAGAGACAAGAAGCCATCTAGCTACTAATTATGGACCCGAAGGTCTGAGGTAAACTACTCACACTTCATCGGAGGGGCTATGGTGATGATGTAGAAGCCCTCCATGATCGATTCCCCTTCCGGCGGAGCTCCGGAACAGGCCCCAAGATGGGATCGCGTGGGTACAGAAGGTTGCGGCGGTGGAATTAGGTTTTTGGCTCCGTATCTGATCGTTTGGGGGGTACGTAGGTATATATAGGAGGAAGAAGTACATCGGTGGAGCTTCGAGGGGCCCACGAGGCGGGGCGCGCCCTCCACCCTCGTGACCGCCTCTCTTCTTTCTTGACGGAGGGTCCAAGTCTCCTGGATCATATCTGATGAGAAAATCACGTTCCCGAAGGTTTCATTCCGTTTGGACTCCGTTTGATATTCCGTTTCTTCGAAAGACTGAAATAGGCAAAAAAACAACAATTCTGGGCTGGGCCTCCGGTTAATAGGTTAGTCCCAAAAGTAATATAAAAGTGGAAAATAAAGCCCAATATGGTCCAAAACAGTAGATAATATAGCATGGAGCAATCAAAAATTATAGATACGTTGGAGACGTATCAGGCATCCCCAAGCTTAATTCCTGCTCGTCCTCGAATAGGTGAATGATAAAAAGAGAAATTTTTATGCGGAGTGCTACTTGGCATAATTTCAGTGTAACTCTTCTTAATTGTGGTATGAATATTCAGATCCGAAAGATTCAAGACAAAAGTTCATATTGACATAAAAATAATAATACTTCAAGCATACTAACAAAGCAATTATGCCTTCTCAAAATAACATGGCCAAAGAAAGTTATCCCTACAAAATCATATGGTCTGGCTATGCTCTATCTTCACCACACAAAGTATTTAAATCATGCACAACCCCGATGACAAGCCAAGCAACTGTTTCATACTTTAACATTTTTAAAACTTTTTCAATCTTCACGCAATACATGAGCGTGAGCCATGGATATAGCACTATATGTGGAATAGAATAGTGGTTGTGGAGAAGACAAAAAGAAGGGAAGATAGTCTCACATCAACTAGGCGTATCAACGGGCTATGGAGATGCCCATCAATAGATATCAATGTGAGTGAGTAGGGATTGCCATGCAACGGATGCACTAGAGCTATAAGTACATGAAAGCTCATCAAAAGAAACTAAGTGGGTGCGCATCCAACTCGCTTGCTCACGAAGACCTAGGGCATTTTGAGGAAGCCCATCATTGGAATATACAAGCCAAGTTCTATAATGAAAATTCCCACTAGTATATGAAAGTGACAAAATGAAAGACTCTCTATCATGAAGATCATGGTGCTACTTTGAAGCACAAGTGTGGTAAAAAGATAGTAACATTGTCCCTTCTCTCTTTTTCTCTCATTTTTTTATTTGGGCCTTTTTTCTTTTTTATGGCCTCTTTTCTTTTTTTTCGTCCGGAGTCTCATCCCAATTTGTGGGGGAATCATAGTCTCCATCATCCTTTCCTCACTTGGGACAATGCTCTAAAAATGATGATCATCACACTTTTATTTTTCTTACAACTCAACAATTACAACTCAATACTTAGAACAAAATATGACTCTATGTGAATGCCTCCGGCGGTGTACCGGGATATGCAATGAATCAAGAGTGACATATATGAAAGAATTATGAACGATGGCTTTGCCACAAATACGATGTCAACTACATGATCATGCTAGCAATATGACAATAATGGAGCGTGTCGTAATAAACGGAACGGTGGAAAGTTGCATGGCAATATATCTCGGAATGGCTATGGAAATGCCATGATAGGTAGGTATGGTGGCTATTTTGAGGAAGGTATATGGTGGGTATATGATACCGGCGAAAGGTGCGCGGTATTAGAGAGGCTAGCAATGGTGGAAGGAAGGAAGAGTGCATATAATCCATGGACTCAATATTAGTCATAAAGAACTCATATACTTATTGCAAATATCTAGAAGTTATCAAAGCAAAGTATTACGCGCATGCTCCTAGGGGGGTAGATTGGTAGGAAAAGACCATCGCTCGTCCCCGACCGCCACTTATAAGGAAGACAATCAATAAATAAATCATGCTCCGACTTCATCACATAACGGTTCACCATACGTGCATGCTACGGGAATCACAAACTTTAACACAAGTATTTCTCAAATTCACAACTACTCAACTAGCATGACTCTAATATCACCATCTTCATATCTCAAAACAATTATCAAGCATCAAACTTTTCTTAATATTCAACGCACTCAAAAGAAAGTTTTACAAATCTTGAATACCAAGCATATTAAAAAAATTAAGTAATTACCATGCTATTTAAGACTCTCAAAATAATCTAAGTGAAGCATGAGAGATTAATAGTTTCTATAAAACAAATCCACCACCGTTCTCTAAAAAGATCTAAGTGAAGCACATAGAGCAAAACTATAAAGCTCAAAAGATATAAGTGAAGCATATAGAGTATTCTAACAAATTCCAATTCATGTATGGCTCTCTCAAAAGGTGTGTACATCAAGGATGATTGTGGTAAACTAAAAAGTAAAGACTCAAATCATACAAGACGCTCTAAGCAAAACACATATCATGTGGTGAATAAAAATATAGCTCCAAGTAAAATTACCGATGGAAGTAGACGAAAGAGGGGATGCCTTCCGGGGCATCCCCAAGCTTTGAATTTTTTGTGTCCTTGGATTATCTCGGGGATGACATGGGCATCCCCAAGCTTAGGCTCTTTCCACTCCTTGTTCCATAATCCATCAAAAAGATTTCACCCAAAACTTGAAAACTTCACAACACAAAACTCAACAGAAATCTCGTAAGCTCCGTTAGCGAAAGAAAACAAAAGACCACTTCAAGGTACTGTAATGAACTAATTCCATATTTTATTGGTGTTAAACCTACTGTATTACAACTTCTCTATGGATTATAAACTATTTTACTAGCCATAGATTCATCAAAATAAGCAAACAACACACAAAAAACAGAATCTGTTAAAAACAGAACAGTCTATAGTAATCTGTAACTAACGCAAACTTATGGAACTCCAACAAATCAGCCAAAATAGGACGACCTCGGCAATTTGTTTATTGATCAGAAGCAATTGGAATGACTATTTTATCACGTTCTGGTGATTTTTAACAATTGTTTCTGTGGAAAGAAAGTTTCTGGAAATTACAGCAAGATCAAATAATTATCATCCAAGAAGATCCTATAGGTTTAACTTGGCACAAACACTAATTAAAAGATAAAACCACATCTAAACAGAAGGTAGATGGATTACTTATTTCTAAACAGAAACAAAAAATAAAAAAATAAAATTGGGTTGCCTCCCAACAAGCGCTATTGTTTAATGCCCCTAGCTAGGCATAAAAGCAAGGATAGATTTATGTATTGCCATCTTTGGTAGGCAATCCATAAGTGGCTCTCATGATAGATTCATATGGTAATTTTATTTTCTTTCTAGGGAAGTGTTCCATGCCCTTCTTTAATGGAAATTGGAATCTAATATTCCCTTCCTTCATATCAATAATCGCACCAATCGTTCTAAGGAAAGGTCTACCAAGAATAATAGGGCAAGAAGAATTGCAATCTATATCAAGAACAATAAAATCTACGGGCACACAATTCCTATTTGCAACAATAAGAACATCAATAATTCTTCCCATAGGTTTTTTAATAGTGGAATCCGCAAGATGCAAATTTAGAGAGCAATCATCAAAATCACGGAAATCTAGCAAATCACACAAAGTTTTAGGAATAGTGGAAACACTAGCACCCAAATCACATAAAGCATAAAATTCATGATCCTTAATCTTAATTTTAATAGTTGGTTTCCACTCATCATAAAGTTTTCTAGGGATAGAAACTTCCAACTCAAGTTTTTCTTCATAAGATTGCATCAAGGCATCAACGATATGTTTAGTAAACGCTTTATTTTGACTATAAGCATGAGGAGAATTTAGCATGGATTGCAACAAGCAAATACAATCAATTAAAGAGCAACTTTCATAATTAAATTCCTTGAAATCCAATATAGTGGGTTTAGCAACATCTAGGGTTTTATTCTTTTCAATCCCACTTTTATTAATTTCATCATCAAGATCTAAAAACTCCGAATTTTTGGGACGCCTTCTAGGTAAAGGTGGATCATATTCAGTTTCATCAAGATTAATATTGCAAAACAAAGATTTAATATGGGACACATCAATAACTTTTAGATCTTCATCTTGATTTTCATAGGAACTGGAAGAACAAGCTTTAATAAAGACATCTTTCGTAGCACGCATCCTAGCGATTCTTTGCTTGCACTCATCAATGGAAATTCTCATCGCTTTGAGAGAATCATTGATATCATGCTTAGGAGGAATAGATCTAAGCTTTAAAGAATAAACATCAAGAGAAATTCTATCAACGTTCCTAGTCAATTCATCAACTTTAAGTAATTTCTCTTCAAGCAAAGCATTAAAATTCTTTTGCGAATTCATAAACTCTTTAACACTAGTCTCAAATTCAAAGGGCATCTTATTAAAATTTCCATAATAGTTGTTGTAGGAATTTCCATAATTATTAGAAGGATCACTAGGATAAGGCCTAAGATTAAAATTCCCTCTATATGCGTTGTTACCAAAATTATTCCTACCAACAAAATTCACATCCATAGATTTATTATTGTTCTCAATCAAAGTAGACAAAGGCATATCATTAGGATCAGAAGAAATACTCTTAGTAGCAAATAATTTCATAAGTTCATCCATCTTTCCACTCAAAATGTTAATTTCTTCTATCGCATGCACTTTTTTATTAGTCGATCTTTCAGTGTGCCATTGAGAATAATTAACCATAATATTATCTAGGAGTTTAGTAGCATCTCCTAAAGTGATTTCCATAAAAGTGCCTCCCGCGGCCGAATCTAAAAGATTTCTAGAAGCAAAATTCAATCTGGCATAAAATTTTTGTATAATCATCCACAAATTCAAACCATGAGTAGGGCAATTACGTATCATTAATTTCATTCTCTCCCAAGCTTGTGCAACATGTTCATGATCAAGTTGCTTAAAATTCATAATATCGTTTCTAAGAGAGATGATCTTAGCGGAAGGAAAATACTTAGAGATAAAAGCATCTTTGCACTTGTTCCAAGAATCAATACTATTTTTAGCCAAAGATGAAAACCAAGCTTTAGCACGATCTCTAAGAGAAAAAGGAAATAGCTTCAATTTAACAATATCATTATCAACAACTTTCTTCTTTTGCATATCACATAAATCAACGAAGCTATTTAGATGAGTAGCGGTATCTTCACTAGGAAGGCCGGCGAATTGATCTTTCATAACAAGATTCAACAAAGCAGTATTGATTTCATAAGATTCGGTATTGGCAAGAGGAGCAATCGGAGTGCTAAGGAAATCCTTATTGTTGGTATTGGTATAGTCACACAATTTGGTATTATCTTGAGCCATCGCGACAAGCAAGCAATCCAACACACGAGCAAACAAAAAGCAAGCGAGAAAAAGGCAAACGGAAAAGAGAGGGCGAATAAAACGGCAAGGGTGAAGTGGGGGAGAGGAAAACAAGAGGCAAATTGCAAATAATGTAATGCGAGAGATAGGGATTGTGATGGGTACTTGGTATGTTGACTTTTGCGTAGACCTCCCCGGCAACGGCGCCAGAAATTCTTCTTGCTACCTCTTGAGCACTGCGTTGAATTTCCCCGAAGAGGAGAGGATGATACAGCAAAGTAGCGTAAGTATTTCCCTCAGTTTTTGAGAACCAAGGTATCAATCCAGTAGGAGGCCACGCACGAGTCCCTCGTACCTACACAAAATGAATAGCTCAACGCAACCAACGCGATTAGGGGTTGTCAATCCCTTCACGCACTTACGAGAGTGAGATCTGATAGAGATAATAGATAATATTTTTGGTATTTTTGATATAAAGATGCAAGGTAAAATAAAAGGCAAAGTAAAACGCAAAAGCAATAATAAAGTGATTGGAGGTTGATATGATGAGAATAGACCCGGGGGCCATAAGTTTCACTAGTGGCTTCTCTCAAGAGCATAAGTATTTCTACGGTGGGTGAACAAATTACTGTTGAGCAATTGACAGAATTGAGCATAGTTATGAGAATATCTAGGTATGATCATGTATATAGGTATCACGTCCGAGACAAGTACACCGACTCCTGCCTGCATCTACTACTATTACTCCACTCATCGACCGCTATCCAGCATGCATCTAGAGTATTGAGTTAACGAAAACAGAGTAACGCCTTAAGCAAGATGACATGATATAGAGGGATAAATTCATGCAATATGATAAAAACCCGTCTTGTTGTCCTCGATGGAAACAATACAATATGTGCCTTGCTTCCCCTTCTGTCACTGGGTAAGGACACCCCAAGATTGAACCCAAAGCTAAGCACTTCTCCCATTGCAAGAAAAACCAATCTCGTAGGCCAAACCAAACTGATAATTCGAAGAGACTTGCAAAGATAACCAATCATACATAAAAGAATTCAGAGAAGATTCAAATATTGTTCATAAATAATCTTGATCATAAACCCACAATTCATCGATCTCAACAAACACACCACAAAAATAAGATTACATCGAATAGACACTAGTAGAAAAAGGGTCAAATGTGAAGCACATTAGTGCCAGTTTGTAACAAAACCGGCACTAATGTGATCAATAGTACCGGTTCGTGGCGACGATCAATAATACCGGTTCATTGCTAACTTTAGTACCGGTTCATGCCACGAACCGGTACTAAAGAGGCTATGGCAGCCTGCGGTCAGGCTATGGCCCCACCATCACCATTTAGTGTCAGTTCGTACCACGAACCGGTGCTAATGAGGTTATGGCAAGCTGTTTTAATTTTAGTCCCACCTCGCTCCCCTAACAAGGTTTTTACCACCTTAAATATGTTACTTCTCAAACTATCACAAGCACTTGGTCTTCATTAAACTCTATGTGTAGAATTTGTGGCCGCAATATGAGTCTTCACCGGTTTACAAATCGTTGAGGACTCATATTGACAATTCAGATTGTACACAAAAAGATCATTGATGATCAAAGTATTTTTTATGTATAAGATCATATTGACAATTCAGACTGTAAAGAAATATAAGATCATGATCTAAATGCTCTTATATTCTTTGCGTTCAGTATGTACCATTCAAAGCGACGCCATCAACTTTCAACCATTTCCGCCTTCATTTGCTATTTTTCATGCATTTAATGATTTGTTTTGAGAGCTAAATGACCTGGAAATTGAAAAGCACTATAAATGAACTCTGAAAAAGTTGAAACTTGGCATGGTATCATCATTTCACCCACATAGCATGTGCAAAAAAGTAGAGAGGGTTACGGCAAAAACTGGATGCACTTCGTTTACAAACTGGACAATCTCTTTCGAAGTATTCGGGTTTCTGACGAAATTAAACTCATCTATTACAAAGGCATTTCATTTTTTTAAACTTATTACAACTCCAGACTTTTTGTGAGTATGCACCATGAGCGACGCCATCAACTTTCAACCATTTCTGCCTTCATTTGCTATTTTTCATGCATTTAATGATTTGTTTTGAGCTAAATGACCCTGAAATTGAAAAGCACTACAAAATGAGATACATTAGTCCCGGTTTGAATTTGAGCCAGCACTAATGTGTCCATTAGTGCCGGTTCCAACTGCTAGGCGGAAGGAGCTCTTTAGTACCGGTTCGTGGCGAACCTTTAGCACCGGTTCGTGCCACGAACTGGTACTAATGAGGTTGTGTCAGGTCAGGCTGGGGGCCCACGAGCACCTTTAGTACCGATTCATGGCATGAACCAGTACTACAGTTTCTTAGTAAGCTGTTTTTAGTCCCACCTCGCGAAGAGAGAGGGACTAGGAGCGGTTTATAAGCTCTAAGTGCAGAGACGATGAAGAAGAGGCTCAATGCTCACGTTGCTTAGCTTCAAGCCTTGAGGAATATGGTAGACTGCACGGAGCTATGTGCAATGCAGTTTACACTATTCCGAAAGGCTTGAAGCTAATTAACGAGCATTGCACCTCTTTTTTATTTTTAATAACTTATTACAACTCCGGACTTCTTCTGTTACGGCAAGAACTGGATGCACTTTGTGTACAAACTGGACAATCTCTTTCAAATAAATGAATAGAAGAAAAGAAATAAAGCAGAAAAGAAAAAATGCAGAAAAGAAAAAATAGCAGAAAAGAAATAAACTATAGCAGAAAAGAAATAAACTATAGCAGAAAAGAACAAAACTATATAAAAAACTACACATAAATAAATAGAAGAAAAGAAATATAGCAGAAAAGAAAAAAAACTACTCAGAAATAAATAGAAGAAAAAATAAAACAGAAAAGAAAAAACTATATAAAAAAATTTGGGGCGCTGTCCTGTGGGCCTGCTAGACCACAGGCTTGGAATTTCAGGCCCACAAGGCCCAGCAGACTCACAGGGCAGCGCGCCATAGTTTGGCCCAGAAGCCTGCTTTATAGAGGAGTTCGAAAGGGCAGCCGCGGCTGGGTTTATAAACCAGTGCGGCTGCCCTTCGCCCGGCGAGGTGAGACTAAACTTTGTGGTGGCAGCGCACCACGTTTAGTACCGGTTGGTGGGTCCAACCGGTACTAAAGGGTCACCTTTAGTGCCGGTTGGAGCCACCAACCGGTACTAATGGCCTGCTCTTCCCGCCTCTTGGCCTGGCCAAAGTTGGCCTTTAGTACCGGTTGGTGGCTCCAACCGATACTAAAGGCCTCTCCTATATATACAGCACTTATGAAAATTTTAGTTAGTTCCTTTGTTCGTCTTCGTCGCCGCGCCCCCTGTCCTCGTCGCCGTCGCCGCGCCCCGGCCGTCCCCAAAGTTGCGCGCGCCCCGGCCATCCCCGCCCTCGTCGTCGCGCGCGCCCGGTCGTCCCCGTCCCCGTCGTCGCGTGCGGCGCCCCTGCCGTCCCCGCCCCCGTTGCGTCGTCCCCGTCGTCGCCCCCGTCGCGCCGCCGCTCGAACACCGCCGCCCCCGTCGCGCCGTCTCCGTCGTCGCCATCTCGCGCCGCCGCCCGTACGCCGCCGCCCCCGCTCGTACGTACACACACACACACACACAATTTTTTTACATATTTTCTGTTTTCTGTTTTTTAGATTAATGCATGTCAAATTGTTAATTAGATGAATTACCTAGATAAGAATGTTAGATTAATGTGAAATGTTAGATATGAATTAGATAGAAAAGTTAAATATTAATATGTCAATTGTTAGATGAATTAGCTATAGATATTAATTATAGGTATATGAGATTTAAACTAGTTGAATTAATATAACTAGTTTATTTTTAATAAATGCTTAGTTGAATTAATTAGTTGAATTAATAGAACTAGTTGAATTAGTTGAAATAATAGAACTAGTAATGTTTCACCTATATATAGAACTTAACTAGCTAGATGTTAATGTTAATGTTTCACCTATATATAGAACTTAACTAGTTATATATTTTTAGTTTATATAAATGTTTAGTTTATATAAATGATAGATTAATGTCAAATGTTAGATGAATATTAGAATTAGCTAGATATTAATTAATGTTAGATACTAAGTGTTTAATGTTTCACCTATATGAACATATGAAATGTCGTCTGACGATGAAAAAGATTTCATTATGTGCGAACATTGTGAAGACCAACGCGGCCTGTGCGACAGAAATTTCCTTGTTGATAATAGACGCTTCAGCATTAAGCTGGATGAGACATTCGAAGTGGATACAGTAAGTCACAACGGCAAGTATTTTTTCGTAATAAAGCATGACTTATGCTTCATTTGCTTGAACTTATAATTTTAAATTTTCACTATTCTACTAGCGCATCCCCTGCCATGCTCGAATTTTTGTCTTGGGTAAGATAGGTTTCAGTGCGATGAATGATATGGAGGTAAAAAAAGTTTACTTGAAGATCGAGCATGGGTATACTTTCAACGTCAAATTATACAATGCAGACACATACACCCATTTTGAATGCAAAACTTGGCAAACACTATGCAAGGCTTATACATTTGAGCCTGATATGGTTACCACCTTTGATATTCGTCCGAAAGATGATATTGAAGGTAATAGAGACATCTGGGTCGATGTGCAGACGCCTCCAGTTCTACCATTATGTGAGTTTTTCTCAACCATGTTTATGTCTTTGATATTGTTTATTCAAAAATAGGTGACAACTAATTTCTAGTGTCAGCTTATTTCGGTTCAATCAAACATGTCCGGCGCTTGGTAGACAGGACCTACTACTGTCCTGGGGCTGAACTAAACTGCGAGGAGATAAGTCATTATGTTTCATGGCTTGAGGATCTTCATACTGTCAAGACAAATTTTTCTTCCTGCACTTAGAAATATTAGTACTCAAAACGTGCGACCAATAGTGATCGTATTGAACTACGGTCACATCTATAATGGAAAGATGGTAAGATTTTTACTATTTGTCCTTAGTACATCTTTTGCATACATTATTTTTGAAGCTAAACTTTCATTACTAAGTATATTAATTATTATATGATGTTCTTCAACAGGGACTCCCGATGACAGTTGTGCCTTAGTGGATCGAGACAAAAGGTCGCATGTCAACGGTTAGCTTATGACCAAGACATCCTACATTGCACATGAGTGCATTCAGGATTTCTGAAAGCGATCAATGCTTAATAGTGAAAGATTGGAGCAAAATTGTTAACGATCCCAGAGAAGTACTAGGGGGCAGCAAGGAGAAGCGCATCCCACGATTAGGAGACAGATTCATCCGCATGCTCCAGTATGATGAATTAGGAGAGCTATACATGTTCTATACTATTTTATCTGAGAGGGAGCAGCAGGAGTGATTTAGCTAGTTCATACTCTTAGTACTTGTCCTCTCATGTCCGTATTCTCGTCTTGAACTTAATTAATCTTTGCTTGTGAACGCTTATAATATCACGACCATGTTGAACACGATGATATCTTTGCTTCTGTTACAAGTGAATGTTTCTTCTTTAAGCTAGTGTTGGTGGTGAGATTAGATAGCGGTAATGACTATGATGATTAAATAGTGGTAATGACGACTACGATGATTTTTAGCTAACTAGCTAGTATATACTGTTGTTGGTGATGATATGATGCAAGAGTTTATTTATATATGCAAGAGTTTATTTATATATTAATATGTGATTGATGATGATGAGTTATTATATATATATCATTTATGAAAGAAACCGCAAATTAGTTTGAACTGGATGGATCCTAGCTAAGTGATCAAGTGTATATATATATATGTCATATCCATATTACTTGATCACTTAGGTGATCAAGTAATATATATATGGATATATATAGCATATACTTGATCACTCAGCTAGCTATAGGATCCACATATTATAACGTAAAACAATTCTAAATTAAATTGATAACACAAATTTAAAGGAAAAATAAAAAATAAAATCAAAACCCACAAACATTTAGTACCGATTGGTACTAATGATCTACCGCACCCGTGGCCTGGCTCGTGCCACGTGGTTGCACTTTAGTGCCGGTTCGTGCTGAACCGGTACTAAAGGGGGGGGCCTTTAGTGCCCACCCTTTCGTGCCGGTTATGGAACCGGCACTAAAGGCCTTTACGAATCGGGACTAAAGCCCGGTTCTGCACTAGTGAGATCTCCACGGGAGAGGGGGAGAACATTGTATTGAGATCCAAAAAGAGAGAAGAAGCCATCTAGCTACTAACTATGGACCCGAAGGTCTGAGGTAAACTGCTCACACTTCATCAGAGGGGCTATGGTGATGATGTAGAAGCCCTCCGTGATCGATTCCCCTTCCGGCGGAGCTCCGGAACAGGCCCCAAGATGGGATCGCGTGGGTACAGAAGGTTGCGACGGTGGAATTAGGCTTTTGGCTTCGTATCTGATCGTTTGGGGGTACGTAGGTATATATAGAAGGAAGGAGTACGTCGGTGGAGCTTCGAGGGGCCCACGAGGCAGGGGGGCGCACCCTAGGGGGGTGCCTCCACCCTCGTGACCGCCTCTCTTCTTTCTTGACGGAGGGTCCAAGTCTCCTGGATCATATCTGATGAGAAAATCACGTTCCCGAAGGTTTCATTCCGTTTGGACTCCGTTTGATATTCCGTTTCTTCGAAACACTGAAATAGGCAAAAAAAACAGCAATTCTGGGCTGGGCCTCCAGTTAATAGGTTAGTCCCAAAAGTAATATAAAAGTGGAAAATAAAGCCCAATATGGTCCAAAACAGTAGATAATATAGCATGGAGTAATCAAAAATTATAGATACGTTGGAGACGTATCACCTCGCGCCATGCGGCGGCCCATCACAGCCGTCGTTCGCGTGCCGGCCCGCTGTCGATCTACGCCGCGCCTGTATGGCCGCCCTGCCGACGTCGTCGTCGGCTTCATCTTGTACTCCGCCGCCACTCGCCTCCACCGAGCGGCGTCCCCGACCTGGCGCGCGATCGGATTAACCCGCCCGCCGCCGCGATCCACCTCATCTACGCCGTGCTACCGACCTGACCCGTCAGTTGCGCGCACCTCCGCAGGTCCCGTGAAGATTGTCCCAAGTGCAGCGCGCCCCTCCGTTGATCAAGCCATAGGTTGTCGTCGCGTTGTCCCTTCGGAACGCTGCGTCGCCGCCCCGAGGTCTCCCGTCGGCTGCTCCGACCCGCGTGCCGCTCCCTCCGACGCCCCTTCGGGCTGTCGCATCGCAGCCCGCAGTCCATGCCGCCGCCCCGAGATCCTCCCATCGGCTACCCCCATAGCCACCGCCACCTTTGCGTCGCCCCCCTTAGGGTTGTTGCGCTGCGGCACGCGGTCCATGTCGCCTCCCGTCGGGCCGTCGCCCCGGCAAGTGGTTCTCCCCGCAGCTGCCCCGACCTCCGAGCCGCCGCTACACCGTCTCTTCAGGCTGTAGCGCCAGGGAACACGGTCAACGCTGCCTCTTGAGGCCGTCCCCGCGGCATCACCGACCCGTGCACCGCTGTTGCGCCGCCCCTACGAGCCGTGGCGCCGCGGCACGCGGTCCACGCCGCCCTGAGGTCTTCCCACCGTAGCCCCGACCTGCCCGCCGCCGCTGCGTCGCCCCTTCGGGCCGTAGCACTGCAGCCTGCGGCCCACTCCGCCGTCACCGCGCGTCGACTTCTCGTTGGTATGCGTCGCGCCGAGCGCCACGTCCGCGCAGGTCTTCGTCACGTTGTCGGGTTCCTCACCTACTTCGAGCACCGTCGTCGCGCTCCTAACTAAGCCGTCGCCGCCGCTTTTCTTTGTCCGCCGCCCCTGCTACCCCATGGCCGCCGCCGTTGCCCGTCCACCCCCT